>NW_027115122.1:68139-75336 GCF_000696795.3 Halyomorpha halys
TGTTTTTATAGCCCTGATGAAGCCCTGAAAATCAGGTCGAAACGTCGGCATAAATAAATATTTTTTTGTTTATTTATGTTGTTCCTTTGCTGACCGCACCTGACCGCTGACGAGAAGATGGGTTCTCCAAGAGGCCCGCCACCCGAACTATATTCCTACAATCTACTTTATATGGTCAACTATCTTATTCCTAAACTTAATTTATTGTTATGTGTATTTCCAAGTTTGCTTGTTATTATTTCCTTATTATTTTTTATTTGTATCTTAACTAAAGTTGTTATATCGTTTTGCTTTTAAGCCCTGATCAAGCAATGAAATTCAGATCGAAACGTCGGCACGAATAATTAAGTTTTACTTTGTATCTTTGTTAACCGCTCCCCGACCATCTCCTCATATAATTCTAAGGTCAGCTATAAACACCTCTTTACCAATGAGCCGCAGTAGTTAATTAAATATTCTAATATAATATCTTAAAATTTCTGGATGATTCGGTATAGAATAACTCAATATTCATGATTGGAGATTTAATAGATAAAGATAAGAGCATGAATGATGTCCCTGATGCACGGACTAATCTCAAGTAATTGATAAGGATCATTTGGTTGGAAAGTGTTCTTTGTTACTATAATCTTACGTATGACGTATGTTGAGTTTGGATGACGTCTGTCTCTTAATTAAGATTAATTTTCTAATCTAGCGAATAATGATATTCAGTATCGATGTATAAATTTTATCGGTGTCACTTCGTCAACTTTAAAAAAGTTAAAGCATAATGAATTACTGTCGATAGTTTTGAGTTTTAATTTACCACCTTTTGATCGAGTCTGGCATTCGGGACTGCTTTACAAACTCCGTGAATTCCTATCTCCTACATACTTTCTCATTATTCGTTCCTTTCTCACTGACAGATTATTTAAAGTAAACCACAATGGTTCCTTTTCATCCCTTTTCTTTCAGTCCGCTGGTGTTCCTCAGGGTAGTATCCTCGGTCCCATCCTCCTAACACTATCCTTACCACGTATGCTGATGACACATGTGTGCTCACAGTTAGTAATAACCCTTTGATTGCATCCCAAACTCTCCAGTCCCATATCACAACCCTCTAAGAATGGTGTCGAAATTTGAGGATAAAAATAAATCCCAACAAATCACATTAACTCTTCGTCGTAAACCTGCCGACTGCCCTACAGTATACTTTAATAATGTGGCTCTTACCCCTGTAGAACAGATTCATTATCTTGGACTACACCTTGACAAACGATTAACCTGGAATCCTCTCACAAGACTGAAAAGACAGGAAACTGCACGTCGATTTCGACTATTACAGCACTTACTAGACAAACGCTCCAAACTTCCAATTCATTACAAAAGACTGATTTACATGACAATTATAAGGCCTATCTGGACATACGGCGTTGAGCTTTGGGGCTCCTCTAAACCTTCGAATTCCTCTCGTATCCAATCCTTACAATCCAAAATACTTCGTAAAATCCTAAATGCTCCCTACTTTGTCACAAATAAAATCATCCACAAAGACCTTAATGTAACCGATCTAGCCCGAACCAGATATCAATCCTTCCATTACAAACTCCCTAAACATTCAACCTTTCTAATATTGCTTCCTCTTTTATTCCGGACAATTCTCCGAGGCGTTTGAAAAGAAGATGGCCTCGAGACCTTATATTGTAAGGTTAGTTTGTACATTGGATAGTTTCTCTACATGCTTGTACCATACCATTATGATCTCCTCACATTCACTTGATGTATTTATGTACAGTTGTGAATATCAATAAATAAATTAAAAAAAAAAAAAATTACCACCTAAACTAGAATTTTATTTTAGGAAACGTTTGCAAATAACCAGATGCAATGAGCTCTAGTATGACAATAAACTAAATGATATTAAAGGATGATTAAATCATATAAAGAGCTATTAAATGATGTAAACTTTACGTGCAAATGAAGTAACTCTCTGTTTACCCAGTGAAAACATTAGGACTGACAAAGGAAGGGGGGTCTACGCACGTGGGATCGCCGAATGCAATGAAACTTTTTTTATGTGATACTAGATCGAAAAATATAGACACGTGTCCCATGGTTCTAGCCGATGTGCACTAGGGATCAAGAAAAAAATATTTTGAATAATGTTACACATTTTTTATATTATCGTATGCCGCCTTTGCTCTGCATCTGTTTAATAATTATTTATTTAACTAAATGAGTTTCAGTGAACAAAATATTACAAAAACTGAAACCGCTTTCAGTAACGTAGATAAAAAAAAATTGTATACAAAAAATAAAGTTAGATTCGTTTTATAACTATAACATTTGCAAATAAACTTTTAGCACAATGGTCTTAAAAATTTTCAGATATTCCACTCTGGCATTGGACCGACGAAATATTGTAACATTGTAAATTATAATAACCAGAGTATTGTATCACAGAATTGTACTAACGAAAATATTGTAAAATGCAATAGCTAGAGTGTCACACTGTGAATTAAATTAACCAGAGCATTGTAGTAATATTGTCAATTTCAATAACAAGAGTATTGTAATATTTTAAATTGTAAAAACGAGAGTATTGTAAAGTTTGTAATATTGTAAATTGTACTAATGAAAATATTGTAAAAATTGTAATAACGAAAGTATTGCAATATTGTAAATTGTAATAAAGAAAGTATAAAGATTGTGACATAGTAAAATGTAATAACGAGAGTATTGCAATATTGTAAATTGTAATAAAGAAATTATTATACAAATTGTAACATAGTTAAATATAATAACCAGAGTATTGTAAAGATTGTAATATTGTGAATTCTACTAACTAGAGTATTGTAAAGATTGTAATATTGTGAATTCTACTAACTAGAGTATTGTAATATTATAAATTGTATAAACATGAGTGTTGTAGTATTGTAAATTGTAATAACAAGAGTACTTTAATATTGTAATAACGAGAATATTGTAAAGATTGTAATATTGTAAATTGTACTAACAAACTATTGAAAAGATGCAAAATGCAATAGCGAGAGTTTCGTAAATATTGTGACATTGTGAATTAAATTAACGAGAGTATTGTAAAGTTTGTAATATTGTAAATTGTACTAACGAAAATATTGTAAAAATTGTAACATTGTAAATTGTAATAACGAGAGTATTGCAATATAGTAAATTGTAATAAAGAAAGTATTATTAAAATTGTAACATCATACAATATAATAACCAGAGTATTGCCAAGATTGTTACATTGTAAAATCTAATAACTAGAGTATTGTATAGATTGTAATATTGTGAATTCTACTAACTAGAGTATTGTAATATTATAAATTGTTTAAACGAGAGTGTTGTAGTATTGTAATTGTAATAACAAGAGTGCTTTAATATTGTATAGATTGTATCATAGTGAATTGTATCAAGGAGAGCATTGTAAAGATTGTAATATTGTATATTGTAATAACTAGATTATTTTAAAGATAATGTTGTTAAGAGAAGAAGATGGTCTGATTTGTGTCGACCTTTCGACGTGAATTTGAGGCATTCATTAGAGTTGAAAATGCAAAACAAGATAACAACCGTATTTCAGAGTAATATAAAAATAAAAATAAAATAATAATAAGCAAACATAGAATTATACAGAACTATAAATTAGGAATAGTAGTTGATACTAATATAAGATAAAATATAATACCTTATAGTTGTTAATATAATGTTTAAATAATTGTTGTAAATATTAACAATACTAATGCAAATATAAGAAATTTCGCTGATCTTATGAACATAAACATTAAATAATTCCTTGAGGCGTAAGTTGCCTAAAATATATTCGCACACGCACAAATTAACCTAGTTTAGCTTTTAATATATGCAAATAATTTCAGCAATCTCTCATTGGGAAAAAGGTCATACTGTTGTTTTTTTGCCTAAGTACAAAACATAAGGAAGATAATGATGGAGTTATTGCGATAGCTATCTTTATGGGTTCGCTATTATATATATAATATGGCAACAAGAACTGTTCTCAGTAAGTTGGCCAACATGTTAGTGCTTGCCTTGAGTTTGGGCTTGTTGCAGCTGGTGGCCCATGGCGATGCAGCGGCCTGCATTCCCTATCAGTCCTCTGTGAGTAAAATATCATATCATATATACATATATAAGTATGTATACATACTTATATGTGTATACAAACTTGGATTACTGAGTAAAAAACTGAAAAGGTTATTTATAAATAAGACGTTTTATTAATAGATGACACATCTTCACAATAAAAAAAATCAGATTGAAATAATTTAACATCTAATAGATTGTGTTGGGGCTTTTCGCGAAATGTTCAGGATTTTCCCGGGAAGGTTATTCCGATTTTGTCTTAAAAAAAAAAAAAAAGAGTTTTTAAAATAACAAAATTAAACAATTTTTGCGCCTAAATCAGAAAGTAAACATTTTTGCATGGAAATTGCATATCAATCGATCATGAATCATAAGAAAAATATATTACTGGTTCTATTACAATTTTTTTTATTCACTAAAAAAATAAATAAATTAAAATTTTCTTTAGGAAAAAGCAAATTATATTTGTTTTTAGCGTTGTCTGAAACCCTCAAATAACATTTTTCAAAGAAATTAGAAATTTTTGACCTTGATTTATTTGAAGGATTTTCTTTTTTATTCCGGTGGCCATTGTTCATATATCATCATCCTCCTCATATATATCATCATATTCGCCTCATCGCTGAACACAATTTTGCGATAAAACAACGGGTCAGTTGCCAACTGCCGAATGCGCTTCGTCAAGAACAGCCGCGGTGCCCATATGCCCGAAATCATTTTCAAATGTTAATGTCACGTATTGATCTTTCGAATAAAAAAAAATTTTTGATTACAATTTAATTTTTTGTGTTATTTTTTACAATTTCAAGTTCTATCGGGCTTAAAAAAACACCCTATACTGATGCCGCCACAGATCATATATCCTTGGAGAGTTTTTTAAATTATAAATTACTAAACACTTCAACAATTTGTTATACTTTATGAGTGTTTTTGACTCGAAAGGTACAACTACTTAGTTCAAAAATAATCATATATTTGTATGCGTGTTTTTATTTATACATAAAGAATAATAAGTAGCTTTTAAAATAGCACTATTCCAATCTAAATAAATTTTGGAACTTTGAATAATATTATTTTACTTTATAACTAATTAATTAATGAGGTGTAGATAGTTGACCGTAGATCAATAAGTGGAGGTGCTGTGGTCAGTAAGAAGAACATAAATAAACAAAGTAGAACTAAAAATGATGGTTGTTATCTCGTTTTGTTCTATAGCCCTGATGAAGACCTGGAACTCAGGTCGAAACGTCGGCATAAATAAACAATTTGTTGTTCATTTATGTTCTTTTTCTGACCGTACCCCCGACCATCTTCTCCAATCAAATTAATTAATGTTAGAAAGTATACAATTCATCTTTTATTATTATCTTTACGATACTATAAATTGTAACTATAATAAAATATATATTTATTTGTGAAAGACAAATTCTTGTACAAATTTCATTACTTAAGATAATTTGTTTATAAAAAACCTCGGGTTATTCAATACAACAAACTGAATAATAGAAAACTATTAACGTAATAGTCTTTACTCTATTACATTAAACTAACAATAAAATAATATAATAAACCAAATAAACTAAAAATATAACATAACTACAAATATTCATTAATTGGCTTGGAAAACTACTTGTATGCCGCTTCAAAATTCAAACTCGTAGATAGATAGTTTATTGACTAATATATAGATCTTTTTTTAGCCAGAGAGTTTGGCCCATTTGGTGTTAGTAGTAGTAGTTAGTATTGAATGACAATGAAAGTAAATACATATAAATATGTATACATAGGTAAATTCCTATTGCTTACTGTAACATCTTAATATAATGTAATAATACAAATAATTAAATTTTTATTTCTAATAAATAATTAAATAGTTATTTCTAAAACGTAGAACAATATAAAAAAGTGTACATCTAAGTATGATTTAGTAGTTTAATGACATAGCGAATTTAATTTTGATTCCTAATAAATAATTAAATAGTTATCCATAATATTATATAGATAATTAAATATTTATTCCTAATCCAACATAAAAAAGTGTAAATATTGATGTAATTAAAAATATAATGAATTAAACTTTCAAGCCTCGCTCTTAACTTTCTTGCCTCTGGTTTTAGTATTTATTAAATAGTAATCAGTTTGTTACACAAATTATGTGGATCAGTTGTTACTTTAAATATATATATTTTAAAACAAGGTGATTCTTTATCACCTATCTCATTAAATCTAGCACTAGAATACGCCATTAAAAGTGTGATGAATACTGAAAAGGGTTTAACTTTGGGTAGTAAAATTCCTGTGCTTCGGTATGCAGATGATTAGGTATTATTGGGTCAGGACAAAGGAACTATAAAACTAAATACAACCACGCTAATAAACTCCAGTAAGGAACTAGGTCTTGAAATAAATACGGAAAAAAAAAATATACATGGTTAACAGAAGAAACGCGAGCGATTTCGGTGATATAGATATAGGAGGAAATACGTTTGATCAGGTAGAAAGGTTTAAGTATTTAGGTTCTACGGTAACTAGAAAAACGAAATTGATGAGGAAATAAAAGATAGGTTGAAGGCGGGAAATATTTTTTATTTTTCAATTTCGAAACTGCTTAGCTCGCGCCTTCTATTGAAATCCTTCCCACTGTTCTTTATGGATGTGAGACGTGGTATCTTACACTAAAGGATGAACAGCGCCTTAAGGTTTACGAAAATAAAGTATTCCGAAAAATATTCGGACCGAAAAAGGATGAATTAACGGAAGAATTTAGAAGATTACACAACGCTGAATTAAGTAAATATAATTTAAGTCATAGCATTGCGGCGAATAACGTTGTAGGGCTTAGTAACGAGCGGATCCCTAAAATGTTAATAAACACTGAACCAACGGGTAAATGTTCGAGAGGTAGACCGAAACGTAGATGGGAGGAATGCGTTAAAAGTGATGAGGTTTGAAGGGGCATTACTGAAAGAATGTATGCAGAGAGCGCTTGGTGGTATCGACAGCGATCTTCGGGTTCGTTAGGTCTTCATTATTATTATTATTATTATCAATATTATTATTACTATTATTATTATTATTATTATTATTATA
>NW_027115122.1:76251-79766 GCF_000696795.3 Halyomorpha halys
AGCATTAACGCATGGGCGTCTAACAATGATTTGAAGCTGAATGCCAAAAAAACGAAAGCCATTCTTATCGGTTCCAAGCGCCTCCTTCATACCCTTTATTATTATATAGTTTTTAACAAAATGAAATAGTTGTTATTTAGTTTATCCACGCTTGAGATTAAGATTACAGAAGATTTCCTAAGGATGATTGTTTACTGTTTTGAACAATACAATATCCCAGGTAATTTTCCCTGTGAATACTCAGCGTGGGATAGTGCAATAACAAGTGTTCTAATTTATAGGTGAGTTGCATTCTACATCAGATTTCTGTATCTATCATCCACAGTCTGTGAAACGTAGTAAAGGGAATTTTAACAATATAAGTCATATTAAATCAAGGTATTATATTGCACACCTATGTATGTATGGATTTATTCAAGTAGTTAGTTTCAGTTCAAAAAAGATAATGTTAAAAATCATCATCGAATTAACTTTTTGATATTTTAACAATTTATTAACAACAGTTGAGCCAGATTCCATGGGTACGTTACAATATAAGCCAATAAATACATCCATTATTACATAAATACTTAGTAATTATTATTACAGATAGATAATAGACTTTAAGTAACTAACACCCAAAGTAATGTATAGTAACATACCATGTAACCTGTTGCAGTGTACCCTCCTCAACGCCATAACCTGCTGCGGGTTTCCACTGACCACTCTCTGCCTGCCGGACAGCAGAGGCGGCACTTCCTGCCTGTCGCCGCTGGATGTCCAGAACCTGGCTCCAGGACTCACCTCGCTGAACCCCATTGCTCCTCTCATCGGCGGGTTGGAAGGTGGAGTAAGGACGGTCCTAAACCCCTCCTCGGACCCCTTGGTCAACCCCATCCTGAATCCTCTGGTCAATCCCATCTTGGACCCTCTTGCGAACCCAATCCTCGATCCGCTAGCTAATCCTACCTTCAATCCTCTCCTAAACACGCCACCATCTTCCGGATAAATTTTTATTTATTTTTGTTTTTCTATCTCAGGTGAAAATTATTTAAATAAACATGTAAACAATTGTTTAAATATAATAATTTATACCAAAATTATGAGAGATAGTTGACCGTGGATGACGTACGAGGAGAAGATGGTTGGGGTTGCGGTCAAAATGAAACACAAATAAGTTGGTGGAACCAACGTTAGGCGTTTGATTTTTAAGGTAACAGCCCTGAAGAAGGTTAGAAACTCTTCATTTTTTTGTGTTTTCAGTGTTTCATTTTGACTGTACCCCCAACTATCTTCTCCTCGTAATTTATACCCATAATTTATAAGTTAAGTTTCAAAACACTATTATTTTATTTTTATAAAAGTCCAACGTTTCAGCCAACCTGGCCATCTCAAGAACAAAACATTGTTCAGTTTCTAATGCACAGCATACTGATCAGTCAAATAGACAATATTAAAAAGGATGAGAGAATTAGTTGTGACAAGTCGAATACATTTTTTTTCTTTTTCGACTTGGATGTTATGATTAACAAAATAGAAGAAAAAAAATACAATACGAAAACTTTCTTGTAGAGGCAGACATTAAGTGAAAAATACTGAAATTTTAAACTAACACTTAACAATAAATAACAAAAAAAAAATAAAAAAGGTAAATAATAAATACAAACAATTTAAATGTAGATATTACGAATTAAATAACCCAGCTTTGCCATCCTGCCTCCTGAAACCGAAAGATCTCTGATGTCTTCCACTAACAATATATCAACAGGTTCATTTTTTTATTTCTAAGGTCTAATTTTTTAATCACCTAAGTCCTTCATACTTTTATTTCATAGCGTGCCACTGACCAGAGACCTCAATGGATGACTTGGCTTAAGGTAAGTGTAATCAAATTTATAATTTTTCAAATACTTTTTTTAGACAAAATTTTTTTTTTCCCAATCCCCACGATCTTTTTTAGATTTTATGTCTAGTATGTGGATTCCACTTAGTATTCTGTCTAGGAGAAAGCCAAGATACAGCCCTTAGCAGACAAGGTCTGCGTCGTGTTACGATTGCCATGGTAAGATAAAAACACTGGCGATATCTGCGTAGACAAAAGGGATTATGGGGAAAAACAAAAACACGAGCGAAATGTTTATACGAGTGGGCTTTGGTTCTACTGAAAGTTGTGATTTTCTACAAACTTGTGAAGGGGAATCTTCAGCACGTCCTGGATAGGAGAGTAGTGGCATTACATCGCTAGAGATTATATCTCTATAATTCTGGTGATACGGTGACCGGAAAGGATATATCGGACAACCTTGTGTTCTGCCAGGAGTACACCCAAAGACTACGGGGGTTCAAACTAAATTTTATTTTAATATCACTTTTATATTCCTTTGTGCAGTAATGTAAATAATAGTTGATAAGGTTAATCATTTAAGTTATAGTTAAGTCAACCTGTAAGTTCTCATTGTTTTATGAATTGATATGAATTATTTTCTCTCCTTTTTCATTCTGTGTACATATATTTCTTCTTATCATTAAACTTTTGTACATATAGTTCTTCTGTTCATTCTTATGCATGCATAAGTGCGTACACTGCTTTCAACTTGTTAATTTTACCTATTTTTTTTGTTGTTATGTTTACTTAATATTTCGATAATTCAACAGGTGGAAGGTAACACCCCTAGGTTTTCTGTTATCTTACATGTAAAGGTATTCGCCAGAGGTTATAATTCGATTATTATTTATATAAGACTATATTGTGGGTATATTATTTCGGGGTTTTCGTTATTTCCAAGGAAAAAATAACGTGGTGCCTAAGGACCAATTTATTCTTTATCGTTTTGCCTATTTTTCCCTTTTGGCGATTATACTTTTCTTTTTTTTTATTATTTTCCTTTAACTCACCCCCCGCTGAGCGTGGGCAAGTATAAACGATAAATATATAACGAAGGATACATCAAAATTAGCGGTTATAGTCGGTAAGTGAAGGTAACATGTTAGCATTAGAACTTGTATTTGCCAATTGTTACTACATACAAAGAAGAGATAACTTTGTATATTCGCGCTTGCTGAATCAGGATCTGAGCTTGATGAAAGGATGGTCAGTAGACAACAAATTACTATTCTACTATATAACTCTAATATCAAACGCGTTCAATGCTTCAAGTCAGAAGTCTTTCGAACAATAGTCAATGCTCCTTACTATGTAACCAACAATACACTTCACCAGGACCTTAATGTTCCATTTGTATCAGGACCTTATTAAATACAAATTCACCACATTTGGTGAATAAATCTGTCCTTCCATCCCTCCGAAATGCTTGAGGCCATCCAAAAGATACAGGAAGATATTGCCAGCATTAACGCATGGGCGTCTAACAATGATTTGAAGCTGAATGCCAAAAAAACGAAAGCCATTCTTATCGGTTCCAAGCGCCTCCTTCATACCCTCCCTTACTGTCCTCTACTCTTCCTTAACAATCAACCGATTCACTTCTATCCTACAACAAAAAACCTTGGTGTCACCTTTGATCAACACCTCTCCT
>NW_027115122.1:80526-81283 GCF_000696795.3 Halyomorpha halys
AAATTTGTAAACGCTCGCTAGATAAAAATCTCACTATATGAACCATATTATATATTTATTCTAAGGGGACATGTGTCCCAGAATAAAGTTATTTTTCATTTCACATTCCATAAAGAACTCACTCACCATCCTAATCTAATCCCCTTACACAATCTCTATCTAGCATTAGCCATTCCTACAATGCTCCCGAAAGGTTGCAACAGCAGAGGCCCGGAGAGCCATTATAAATAATTATATTAGAGTTCTGGCAATGGCCAGGTTCTCCACTCAAGTCCTGAGTGTCTGCAGCTAGCGCCCTCACTTATTATACCAGTGAAGCAGTAGAGAGAGAAGCGACGGGATCTTCCTGCTCTTTTCTCCACAGGTAAGGAAAAAATCAGGATTCGAACATCCCCAGGCTGAGTGTAAATATTGTAAAAAGGAATGATTGTGTTTAAGATGTTATTTTACTTTAAGTTTAATTTTGTTTTTTATTTATTTATTATACTAATTTTTCCTTCTATTTCTTATATTATTATCATTTAATTTATATATTTTTAAACATGGTGTAAATAAGCGCTATGATCCCTATTCCTATAGTCTATAAACATCAAAGAAAATGTAATATTGTACAATAAAAAAACTAGATGTTTTTTTTTAATTATGAGAGATAATTAAGAGAGGTAACGGCTTTTTTAATTCTGAGTTTGACCACCATTTGCGCTGTTACCATTAGGCGCTCAATCTTCCAGCGAACAGGTTCGTTTTTATTCTTCTT
>NW_027115122.1:82888-94995 GCF_000696795.3 Halyomorpha halys
ATATTTACTGTCATTATTATGATATTTACTGTCATTATAATATTTACTGTTTTTATTTATTAAATATTTGCTACTATTTGAATTTTTTTATTCCTTTTGGATTATATAACTTTATATTTTATTTTATTTATTTTATATATGTATATATAGTTGACCATCTTCTTATATATTATATTTTATTTCTTTAATCTTGTTATTTTACTTAAATATTTAATAACTAATATGTATGTTTTTACTTATTCGTGTTCTTAACTGACTATATCATCTTTTCCTCATATATACTCGTATTATAATCGTTTTTTTTTAATTTTATTTATTTATTGATATTTACAACTGTATAAAAAAATACAATCAGTAAATTTGATCATAATGATATGATACAGGATGTAGAGAAACTACCCAGAAGTAGAACTCTAAAAACAGTTTACAATATAAGGTCACGAGGCCATCTTCTTTTCAGGCGCCTCGAAGGATTGCCAGGAATGGAAGAGGAAGCAAGGTTAATTATAATGGTAAACCGGTGAAAATTAACACAGATTCCTCTAACACGGAGTTACAAATATATATACATAATACATAATATATACAGTTAATTTTAACAATTTCGAGGTTGAGACAGGTCGTAAAGGCATTGGCTTGGGTAAGTAGCAGACAGGGTTAGCCTTATCTTTATGGCGGAGCTGTTATATAGCTTCGAGGAGGTCATGCCTTCTGGTAGAGTGCGAGCAGCAGCGCTCAAGTTCACCATGTTAGTGCAAGCGCTCGGGATTTTGCTTCTGCATCTAGTGGCCAATGCAAGTGCAATGAACTGCATGCCTTATCAATCTGCGGTGAGTCATTACTGTTACATTCATACCAACATATAGTACAAGAGCCCAAGAGGAGAATAAAGTCAGTTATTTCAACCCAATTTTTTATTACTTTAATGAAAACTATGTGTAATTAATAGTCAAAATTGATGACTCTGCCAAGTATAGGTAGGGGGAATAAATAATGGCGGCTGTTTCAAAGCGATAAAAAAAACTAATTTTTCATTCGGAGTTCTATCTCTTAAATAGTAAGAACAACCCAAGAAAACCTAACAGAGCGTCATTTAAAGAAGAGCAAATTTGCTAACATATGAGCCCTAATAGAATTATTTATGTTCAACAGTTTTCGATACATAGCTTTTTAAAAAGCAACATTTCATAAAAATGTTGTATGGGACGTACTGAAAGATCAGTAGTTAGAGAATTTATTTTGAAAAATCTATATCTCGAAAACTATTTGACGAACAGATGTCTATTAGCACTCAAATTAAAGATAGTTTAATGAGCGATAAATTACTTTAAGGTGTTTACCTTCGTAAAAGTAATAGTTTACATGAAATTTACTAAAATAAATTGATTTATAGTTAAAAATTTTCATTTGCCAAATTTATATTCATATGTGAATATCGTAAAAACTACTACCACTACGAAGATAAGTGTAATAAACTACTTTATAGTAAGTTAAATTTCCTTTAGTTTGTTTTGGCAGACATATGTGCGTCTTATAGATCTAAAAATATATTTTTTTCAAAAATCCAACATTTTATACGAACAACTAGAAATTAACATTTTGTGAGTTTATTTTGTCAAATATCATTAAAACTACTACTCCTACAAAGGTAAACATAATAAACTATTTTGTAGTAAATTTAACTAGCTTCATTTTGAGCGCTGGCAGACATCAGTACGTCCAATGGTTTCTGAAATGAAGTTTTTCATAAATCAAACTTATTGTGCGAACAACAATAAATCAATTTATATTAGCAAATATGAAAACCACTATTCCTACGAAGATAAGGGTTATAAAATTCTTTATAGTCCATTAAACTAGCTTTAATTTGAGTGCTAATAGACATCTGTACGTCTCATAGTTCTTATAAAATTCTCAAAATAAATTAGCTAACTACTAATCTTTCAGGAGATTTTAAAGAAATTTTTCTTTTTAAAAAGCTATATCTGGGGAACTATTGGACGTAAATAGCTCTTTTAGAGCTAATATTTCAGCAAATTTACTCTTCATTCAATAATGTTCTCTTAGATTTTCTAGTGTTGTTGGTAGTATTATATACGTAGTAGCTCTATATCTCTAAACTGCCAACAACATTTTAAACCCTAATAGAGCATCATTTAAAGTAGAGTAATCATGCTAAAAGATGAGCCCTAATAGAGCTATTTACATTAAATAGTTACCAAGTTGTAGTTTTTTAAAGAGCAAAATATCATAAAAAATGCACTGAAAAATCAGTAGTCAGTGAATTTATTTAGGGAAATCTGAATCTGAGGAACCATTAGACGTACAGTACTCAAATTAAATCTAGTTGAATGTACCATAAAATATTTTATGACAGATTTTAATTGTACTTGATGAGTACCCAATGGGTACCGTGGTGATGTCTTTTGTGAAAGACGACAAGGACCATTTAGGATTCTTATTTAATTGAACTAAATTTCTTCCTAAGCCAGTATTCCCAATACATATCAATCTATATTTTTCAGCTACTATCTTTTATGATTAAATTTTATTTCAAAATAAGTTTTGGGTAGTTACATTTGAAGATTTTAAAACAAAATTAGATCAGGTTGAATTGTTGTATAATTGTGACAGTCAATCACGTACTCCAAAATAGGTTTTTCGTTTCTTTTTTTTTTTTTAAGAACAGTATATAAAGTTCTCTTCTTCTGCGCTTACTATTATACTTAATAAAATTATTAAGAAAGCAGAGCGTGATCTATCGGTAGAGATTGTCTCTAAAGTAGACCTCTACTCAATTATTACTTTTTTTCTATAACTTCCCCGTTGCCTGTTGCAGTGCACTCTCATGACGGCGGCCAACTGCTGCGGATTCCCGTTCGCCGTCCTCTGCCTCCCGGACAATCGGGGCGGCACGTCCTGCTTGTCGCCGCTGGACGTTCAGAGCCTCTCACCCGTCATCAATTCGTTCGACCCGGCCGCCCCAATGCTAGGTCAAGTGGAGTCCTCGGTACGCCAAGTCCAGCAGGTCTTCAATCCCAATACTGACCCTCTGGCGAACCCGATACTGGACCCCATCGCCAACCCACTTCTGGATCCTTTGGCCAATCCGCTCGTCGATCCTCTAGTCAATCCTATCTTGGACCCCTTGGTGAATCCAGCGCTGAATCCAACTCCAGCTACCGGATGAAATGGGATTTGTTCCGGGATCTTTTTAACATAAAAATATAAAATAAGCATTTATTGTTTTTGTTTTTTAGCCCCTTTCAGTTCATTATTGACATACAGGGGTATCAAACTTTCTAATCATCCTGGGAGAAAATTGAAGTTGACCTTCCCATGTCAGATTCAAACTTGCGCCACTGCACTAACAAGATTACTTAGGTGACGCCTCAACCTCTAACCTGGTTTGGGTTAGAAATATTTTAAAAAAATAAGCTTGAGTAAAATGAAGCAGACAAAAATAAATAATTCTATCAACAATGTTAAACATATATTAATGAAAAAATAAAATAAACAAGATAAACAAATTATAAAACAAGTTAATTCTTTGTAGTTAAAAAGATAATAAAAAAAAATTACACTGTGTTTATAATAAAACAAAAGAAAAACCTGAGATATGTGTTGTGAGAATAAAATGTATATAGAAATATCTATATCTGACCCCAAATGTTTTAGGGTTAATTGAACCATGACGACTACTATAGTATGATAGTTTATAAATACAATAAACATTAATAGAACACGTCGCGGCAGTGAAGTACTGTCGCCTTAAAGTTAGTTTACTTGGTGACACTTTACAGCGACGGCAAAAACTGTATAATAGTTGGCGTCATTACAAGATTAACTATTGCACCAGTATTATTACACTACTGTCAAGTTGACATTAGACTTCAGAAAAGCGTTTGACTTCGGCTGTCACGAACAACTATGACAGGAATACAAGACCATGGCGCCAATCGTGTGTACATAAATGTATTACAAACAGTAGGACATTCATAGTCATGGATGAGAATAATATTATAGATTATTTTTTTAAATTTATTTATTTAATGTGATTTACAATTGTACAAATAAAAAATACAATAAGTAAATATGTTGTATGTTTCATATACACTTGAAATCTTGGGAAGGAACCACCCATTGGTGGTACTTCAAATATTAATTTAAATTAGAAGGTCCCGTGGCCATCTACTTTTCGGAGCATTATCAAGGATTGTTAAGGATAAAAGTTTAAAAATTAATGGGTTAGGATGGTTAAGGGGTTTGGAATGAAAAGACGCACATCTGTTTTGGGCCAAATCTGCAACGAGTGGGATGTTAAGTTCTTTGTGAATGAGTTTTTTTTTTTTACGTAATAAGGAGCATAAAGGATTTTACGTAGGATTTTGGATTGTAAGGATTGGATGCGGGAGGAATTTGATGGTTTGGTGGACCCCCAGAGCTCAATTCCATATGTCCAAATTGGTCTGATTATCGTAGTGTATACTATTTTTTTTGTAATGAATGGAAAGTTTAGAGCGTTTGTTAAGTAAGTGTTGTAGCAATCGGAGTCTACGAGCAGTTTCTTGTCGTTTCAGTCTCGTGTGTGGATTCCAAGTAAGTCTCTTGTCAAGATGGAGTCCTAAGTATCGAATATAGAATATTTGAAAATTAGAAAAGACATCAAACAGTCAACTATCCTCTATTTTATTTAATTGTCTAATAAATTATTTTCTTAATAAGCTAAACTGGGAAGGAAAGGGCATAACTATTAATAAGTTACCCAATTTGAGGTTTGTGGACGACATAGTTATTTTCGCCAATTCGTTAACTGAGGTGAAACAAAGGTCAGCGAATTCCTTGAGCAATGTGAATCCGTGGGGTTGAACATTAATATCAATAAAATAAAGATAATGCAAAATTCACAGAAACGAGATGTAAAAGTTAATAACTAAGAAATCAGTTTTGTCGAGCATTATATTTATTTAGGACAATCGATCTCAATTAATAAGGAGGATTAACATATGAAGGAAAAATACTGGTGAATAAAACACATTTTTAAAAGTCAACTACCTTCAGGATGAATGACAAAGTAATTGGAAACATGTGTATACCCGGAACTCATATATTGGTCTCAAACATCGTCAGCCATAGAAAACAATTATGAAAAAACAGCCAGTACACAACTGCAATTTTCTAAAAGTATGATAGGTATTAAAACAAAAAAAAAAAAAAAAAAAAAAAAAAAAAAACATCACCAACAGAGAAGTAAGTAGGTTGGGGGTGCGGTCAAAATATAACACAAAGAAGTTAATAAGATAGAGCTTAGAAAAAAGAACAAGATAACAACCAATGGATACAAAAAAGATTATATAAACAGAATGACATAAAGTAAATAGTTGTACAGAATGAAGATAGTAAAATTAAAGTGATGAAAGAAGTGGAAAATAAAATGATTATATTTTATATTGTAGTCAATTATCATTTGTAGCCAAGTGCTCATAAATTGTATAGAAAATATTTTATTTTAAATTAATGTAAAACAATTTTAATTAATAATGAAGTAGAAATTTTGTAAATGGTTTATAATGCAGACTCATAGCTCCCAATGGAGAGGCTTTTAGCTCTGCAAAGAATGGAAATAAAGCCCTTGTTATTATTATTACGTGTTAATATTCATTTATACGGTAACACCAATTATCGCAGCAACTGCTATGTTGTAAACTGCATGAAAGTTACTGTCACGATAGCATTTACGGTCCGTTTATTGGTGATTAATATTTTTATTAAAACTTACTTCAATCAATAAAAAATTAAATTGGTGCCTTCCCCCTAGTAGATAATATTAAATTTCCATACAATCATGGGCGGACCTAGAGAGGGGCAGATGCCCTAGACGTGAAAAAAATTACTAATTTAATATAAAATATTTTTTTTCAAGCAAATAATTGTAACAACTAGAAAAGCACTGCTATAATTATACATAAATTTCTTAAAATTTTGGTTTCATTCGCGTTTTCCGAGCAGCAATGTGACCAACCTGACCGACCATGGCTTGTCCTCCCCCTCCTAGTTTTTATCCTTAAATACGCACTTAAGGAATAAGATCCTCAAGGTACGCACTTAAATACAATTATAAATTTGTTAAGGAGCCTTGAATTAAAAACATGCCCTATGAAAATACTAGGATAACAAATCAGGCCGATAAAGAAGGCAGTTAGCAAATAGATAGTTAAGGGGCCCTCGCATTCCTTCCACCGTAACCCTTCCCTTCGCTCCTCAACTTGTTTTTAGGGTCTCATAAATTTGGTTCATTGTAGGCTGAGGGTGAGGGTCCACGAGTGTCTTGGCATAGTTCTCCACCTTGGAGGATTTCTAAAGACCTCTACTTCGAATATCTCATATCTCAAAGGGGTTCCGAAACGACATTAGTTGTCTCTACACAATAGATTACAAAGTTTTAACTCGACTAAATCTTTAACATCTTGGACTTTATAGATATAGCACTGAGAGCTAAGATATTGGAGGAAAAGGAGATGAATAAACATACGATATACATTTATTAACTAATTTATATTTATTAGTTGTTTTTTTTAATAATTTATTTATTGATATTTACAACTGTTTACATATATACACATCAAGTAAACTTGCTGTAAGTGATATTATGACATGATAAAAACATGAGGAGAATCTACCCATTGATAGAACTCCAAAACCATTTCTAAAGAAGATCTCGATGCCATCTTCTTTTCAGACGCCTAGGAGGATTATTAGTGAAGGAGAAGCCAGGTTAGAAACGAGTTGGTTTGGTTGGTTGGGAAGTTTATTATGGAAGGATTGGTATCTGGTTCTGGCCAAATCGGCAACATAGGGGACATATTTATTAGTTAAAGAAAAGAACCTTTTATAGCTGAAAAAGTTCCATAAAGGCAGTATAGACAAACTGTCCTGGAGATAAAAACAAACAAAAAGATTTTTAAAACAATTTTAATGATTTATTGACAGCGATTAATATTTTCATATTTCTATCAACAAGGGTAGGCTAACAATGAAAGTTATACTTGCCGGTAACAATTTCTGCTTGGTTTAACGTATTTGTTTGTACTTGTGATCCCGCTATTTAGCGGGCAACTTTGTCTGCTCCTGGCTGTGGTCCCAACATCCGGCCCGGAGGACCAAATGTTGGGGCCACAGCCTGGTTGTCCTAGGGAGACCCTTACACTATGCCCAGAATAAGCTGAGTTCTTCGGATAATTTATCTGGGTATTAACTATTGCGTTTGATAGAGGGAGAAAACAGATAAATGATAAATTGAAACAAAGCATTTACTGCTTTACTCTAACAAAGTAAGATAAGCACTGTTGTATTTATGAGTAGTTAGTTTTGCACAACATTCAATAAATGTTTCATAACACTGTTTGATATATTAGGTGAAATAGACACTACGTTTTCTGATAGACACAACAATTTTAAGGTGAAAAGGAAGTAAAAATAACAACTGGTACACTAGGTAAGGAAAAACAAAACACACTCCACTAGCTATGATCACCATCACACTGTTATCTCCAATCCAAAGAGGTTATATACTGCAGTAGTTAGGCATTACCTCTAAGCTCACTTAGAGATTCTTACACTATTGAAATACGGTGAGTTTGGAATTTATAGTTTAGAATTAATAGAATTGGGGTAATGGAATAAAAGTGGCCTGAACATCATTAACGGAATCTTCGTTTAAGTCAGCAATTCCCTCTTTTTAAAATATTTCTTCCTTTTTTGTTTGCCAACCCCACATTACTCTACTCTCTCGTACCTTTCTTATTCATTTTTCCAGTAATTCTATATTTATTTTAGCTTATTATTTTTTACTCACCTATATTACTGTCTATCTTTTATCTATTATAAAATATATTCCGTTTTTTTTCTAGCCAATTGTATTATATATATACTTTTATTTCATATATATTATTATGTAGTTTTAAATTTTTTCCCATTATTTTTAGACAATACTTGAATCTTATTATGTTAATTTAATTCCTCATCATTTAAATTTTTTCCGAACCTTTCATTATGTTTTCTTTTTCTATATTTTCTTGAACACTATGTTTTTAAAAATTTTTTATCATCTATTTTGTATAATTCTTACCTCTATAATATAATATTTTATTAGTATCAATAAACTATTATCTACTTAATTCATTGTTATGTATACTTACTACAAGTTTGTTTATTATTATATTATTTTTATATTTATGGTTCTCTGAATTAGTGTTGTGATCTGGTTTTGTTTTTCGGTCCAGATGAAGGCCTGAAATTTAGGTCAAAATGTCGGCACTAATAAATAAATTTTGTTTATTTGTGTATCTTTGCTGACCGCAACCCCGAACCTTTTTTTTTTTACACTACTAGGTCGAAAAATACTATAGCACTTGTCTGTATAAGCCTGGTGAATGAAATGGGTGTGGAAGGACTTGGAAACACAACTGGCTTAGTTTCTTCACTATCTGTAGAGGAACATGATAGTACAAGAGCCGGTAAGAAAAAAAGGCAGTTACCTCACCACAATTTTTGATCACTTTGATGAATACTAGGTATAATCACTAGTCAAAATTGATGAGTCTGCCAAGTATAGGTAGGAGGAATAAAAAATGGTGGCTGTTTCAAAACCTTAAAAAAACGTTATTTTTTCAATCGGAGCTCTATATCTTAAAAACAACCAACAGCACTAGAAAATCTAAGAGATCATTATTTAAAGAAGAGTAAATTTACAGAAATATTAGCCCTAAAAGAGCTATATAAGCCCAACAGTTCTCGAGATATAGCTTTTTAAAAAACAAAATTTCTTAAAAATCTACTGACAGATTAGTAGCTAATTTATTTTGTGAAATCAATGTTTCAGGAACTATGAGACGTACAGATGTCTATTAGCACTCAAATTAAAGCGAGTTTAATTGTCTATAAATAAGGTTATGACCTTCACCTTCATAGGAATAGTAGTTTTCATGATATTTGCTGAAATAAATTGATTTATAGTTGTTAATACAATAAGTTTGATTTATGAAAAACTTCATTTCAGAAACCATTCGACGTACAGATGTCTGCCAGCGCTCAAATTAAAGCTAGTTAAATTTACTACAAAATAGTTTATTATGTTTACCTTTGTAGGAGTAGTAGATTTTATAATATTTGACAAAATAAACTCAAAAATGTTAATTTCAAGTTCTTCGTATAAAATGTTGGAGTTTTGATAAAATATATCTCTAGATCCATAAGATGCACATATGTCTGCTACCACTCAAAATAAAGGAAATTTAACTTTCTATAAAGTAGTTTATGACACTTATCTTCGTAGGGATAGTAGTATTTATAACTATAAATAAATTTATTTTAGCAAATTTCATGTAACCTAATACTCCTACGAAGATAAACATCATAAAATACTTTGTAGCTGATTAAACTAGCTTTAATTTGAGTGCTAATAGATATCTGTACGTCAAATGATTTTTCAAAAATAAATTCACTAACTACTGATCTGAGTACGTCCCATACAACATTTTTCCGACACGTTGCGTTTTAAAAAGTTATATCTCCAAAAATATTTAACGTAAATAACTCTATTAGGGCTCATATTTTAGCAAATTTACTATTCTTTAAATGACGTTCTCTTAGGTTTTCTTGTGTTGTTCCTACTTTTTAAGATATAGAGCTATGAATGATTTCTTTTTTTTTTTTTTTTTTATCGCTTTGAAACAGCCGCCATTTTTTATTCCCCCTATCAATACTTGTAAGACTCATCAATTTTGAATATTAATTATACATAGTTTTCATTAATGTAATAAAAAATTGGGGTGAGATAACTGCCTATTTTCTCCACTTGGGCTCTTGTATTATGAGGTCTAGCGTTATCATGTATGAATATAGGTCTCTTCCGATCAACCAATATAAGTTGTTTTTGATGCCTTATGTTAATATCACCGCAGTAACGTGTAAATTGTGCCACGGTGTAAAAAGGATTAATAGATTATTCTTGCCATTGACCACCACACAGAAACCAATAATTTTTTCAATACAAATTTGGTTTTGTCATGCGCCCTGGTCTGTCGTCGAACCACTGACCTGACCGACGCCTGTTGTCATATACAATTCACTTTTAGTATTTAACAGCTATTATTATAAACAGACTATCATGATAAACTATAGACATCTGGCACATTTCCAAAGACACTGACCATAGAGGAAGTGACCTTTCCTTAGTATTCTATATCAATGTAAAAAAGCAATGGACTTGCATCAGTCTAACTATTTTATGTTTTAACACATGTAAGTCAGTCCTCACGAGTCCTTAGATCATTTCTGGGAAGCCTGGCCACCCTGTTGCTAGTCACGCCTTTTTCCCCCACCCAGATATTTATTTCTAATTTCATAGGCTCTCTAGGCTCCGCCTAATTTCCTAAGTTATCTGATTGGTCCAAACCCCTTTTCCTATTTCACTATTCTTCCTACCCCCTCCTACCCAAGTGTACATATATATTTCCTAGCACTAGATAGCTAAGTATGAAGAGAGACACTCTGTAACATGTAGTTCTTGTAAATATGTTAGAATAAAGTCATTTTAGTCTTCACTGATTTTTATGTTATTTAATTCCTACTATATGGTGAAACACACGTTTCGTAACGCTTCAGCTGGCGCTCATTTATTTCATGAGGTACCCAAAGATTTACCTTTTTGTACTTTACCGATGGTTTGTAATTGTTGAGAGATTATCGATATATTTGTATTCAATCGTGCTGCCAGTCCTTTAACAATTTACTAAGGATTTTCTTCCACAAAGAAGTTAAATTAAACGCAATTTGAAATGCGTCCATTGCTCGTTGAGGTCTTCCTCTGTATTGGTTATCCAAATCTGAGTCTCTGTTTTTCGAATTACGACGAATGTTTCTTGCTGCTTGGTCTGCCGAATGTCCAAGTTCAAACTTATAAAACAACATTACTTGAACATCGCATGATTTCATGGTCATATTTGATGGATATAATGTGCAATCAATTGAAATAAGAAATAGTAGATTATCAAAAATAGGAGGATTAATGAGGAATCATTATGATGTAAACTGTAAACATCAACATAGTAAACAACCTAATTCCATTAATCCTACTTCGAATTACTGAAATAATGAAAACGGACATTTCAAATGGAATGGACCAATGATTAAATTAAGTATTATTTTGACCTTGGCATTTGTGAAGCAATGGACAGAAAATATGTTCTGCCAAACAGTTTGTAATACGAATTCCACCCCCACAAGCTACAACAAGACACTGCTGCTTAGTCGAAGTACAGCTTACAGATTTCTGCTAATTAAAGCAGACGCTGAGCTTCTCCTACTAAGCCTTGGGATCACGAAGTTGGCCAACTTGCCCCGCTGATGTATTCATTGTACGCTACCAACTTGGAGAGGAGCTTGATGAAAGGGCTGGAGAACAAAGTCGGAATCGGGATTATCAAGTCGCATTAAAGGATGAGATACGGTCTTGTAGTGGTTCCCGTTATTAAATATCGCTTCGTATATTCATACATCCACAACCTATCGCCGTATTGCGTTAGGGTACAATAAAACTAGAATGACTAACGAAGATTGCCCATGTACTTTAGCAATTAAAAATAAAAATCATATATATACTCAGAATGTAATATAGAAATGCTTCTACATGATAGAAATCCTAGAGGAAGGATATTAAAAAAAAACACAACAAAAAACGTTTAATTACGTGAATCTCGTCACTTAAACGATGATACCTCCTAAGTACAAAAAAAAAATTGATTTGATTTTTTTTTAATCATTTATTTACTGATATTTACAACTGTATTAAATTACAGACATGCAGAGAATCTACTGATTGAAATAAATCCAATAATATTTATAGAGGAGAATTTCTCGGGGCCATCTTCTTTTCAAATGCCTAGGAGGATAGCACAGACAATGGAGGAGAAGCCAGGTTGGAAACAAGTGGGTTTGTGTGGTTGAGAAGTTTATCATGGAATGATTGGTGTCTGATTCTGACCAAAGCAGCGACACATGGAACATTGAGTTCCCGATGGACGACTTGATTTGTGGCAAAGTAAGAA
>NW_027115122.1:95101-106886 GCF_000696795.3 Halyomorpha halys
AACGTATAATGTTATAAGTATTTTTTTTTTAATTTATAAGTATATATATTTTTTTCTTGTATTTCTTATTTTGTTATTGTTTAATTTATATATTTGTAAATATGGTGTGAATGAGTTCTACGGCCACTATTTCTATTCTCTATAAATATTTTTTTTTAAATATTTATTTATTGCTATTTACAACTGTACATTACCCACTAACTAAACTACTCATTGGTAGCACTCTAATGACATTTTACATTAGCTGGTCTCGTGGCTATCTTCTTTTCAGGCACTTCAGAGGATTGTCAGGAATGGAAGAGGATGCAAGATTAGAAACTAAGGGGTTTGAGTGGCTAGAGAGTTTATAATAGAAGGAGTGATATCTGGTTCGGGCTAGATCGGTTACATAGGGAACATTAAGGTCTTTATGTATGATTTTATTTGTGACAAAGTAAGAAGCATTGAGGATTTTACGAAGGATTGAATACGAGAGGAATTGGAAGGTTTAGTGGAGCCCCAAAGCTCAACTCCATATGTCCAGATTGTCCTTATTACAGTAATGTAGATCAGTCTTTTGTAATGTGTTATTTTTTTATATTTATATATATATATTTTTTTTCTTCCATTTCCTATTTTGTTATTACTTGTATATACTTATATACTTGTAAATATGGTGTGAATGAGCTCTACGGTCACTATTACTATTCTCTATAAATATAAAACAGAATGTAATATTACATAATAAAAAAAGATATAGTATTGAACCATTGAGCGGTTACTTCGCAAGATATCGTTATGTTTTAAGTCATGACTTGTATTTTATTATACAGTTATCTAATTTAATTAACGGATATTGTTTTTGTGAAAATAGATTCCATAAAAAGTTAATAGGTAAATAACAATCAATCCTCGATGGATACACAGGCTACCAAATACAATGCTCCAATTATCCCGATTTCCCAAAGGTAGTACGTCACCTACTGAATATAGAACTAGGTTCTCACGTTTTTGTCAAAATATTCCTGATCCTTTTTTTATATATACTGATCAAAATCTGACGAATCTACAGCATCTTTCATCACAAATAACTCAACCCATAAAATAAAACATCATAAATTATGCAGTGTGTATACAGCTGAATCACTGGAAATTAACTGGCGGACATTGCAGCTAAACAAGCACTTGCTCTTCCAGGTCAGGCCGCGGCCATTCTGACACCACAAGAAATAAGTCTTCCGATGAAAAATGAGATATCATCTAGTTGGCAAACCATATGGGATGAAAGCCCGCCAAGCAAATTAAAAACTATCAAAAAACCACTAAACCATGGACCACATCAAACCGTTCCAATCGCAGGGAGAAGGTAGCCATTGCCAGATTGAGAATAGGTCATACGAGTTTAACTCATACAATACTGCAACAGTGTACTTACGATCAGTCACATATATGAGAAATGTCATTTTTATTCTGCGAGCTTGAGTAGATTGGGAGTAGAACCGAGTGTATCGGATGCTCTGAATGATGACCAGAAGAACGTGGAAATGGTCTTAGTTTTCTTTAAAAGGAATGGCCTTTTGAATAAGATTTAAACAAGAAAATCTGTTATACGTAATAAAAAATACCAAAAGAAGTAATTATTTAAATTTTTTTTCGAAATTATTTAAAGAGAAAAATAAAGTGAAATAGAATTATAAATATAAATGAAACAGAATTATAAAGCACGAAACATGGGCGTTGATGACCTCAGGGTTTTACGCCCTAAAGCCCCAGACAACAAGAACAAGTAAATAACAATAAAAAATAAACATATAACTCTATTTACTATTCAATACTACTCCATCTACTTATTGGTAGTTTTTCGAATAATTACTCCAGTACTCAAAGCATTGACTAAATATGCCATAATGCGCATTTATTCAGTTATTGAACTAGCGCAGACAGCATCTGTTTAAACACACAGCAACCTGCCAGCCGGGGTACTGATGGAGTGCAGTTAACAAAGCGAGCGATATGAGCGAGGAACAACTGGGGCAATAAAAGACTGACCAAGAGGCATTTGTAAACAGCCCTGAGGAGAGGAGAGTAGGAGAGAAAAAGAGGAAGAGAGAAGTGAAGAGAGCAGGGTAGCGTTATATCGAGGCTTTAATATAACTCCGAGCGGGGAAATGCAAACGATACCCGCGGATCAACAACTCATTAAACCCGCTACCCCCCCAACCGAACTCCCCCCCGGGCTCCTTTTACCCAAATCTAATCCTCTCTGAGTCAGCACCGCTCTTCGCTCTTCCTTCCTCTTTCACCTCGGCCGAAGAATTATGTAAAACAGTACATAGCCAACGAAAGTCTTCAATAAACAAACACCGAATACAACACACCCTCCACTTTATGGGATTCCGTATTCAAAAAATGGTCATACTAATCGTTAAAATCTGAAGCACATCACTTTCATTTACTTCCTTAGTTTGAGTCAAATCACTTAATACTCTGAGAATGAAATTATAGGTTTATAAAATCTGAAGAGAAGCCTAAAAAATAATTAACCATTTATTTTCCAACGTTTCGCCCCACTTTGCAAAGCTACACCAGGGCAAAGAATATACAAAAATAACTAAAAATATTTTTATATTATAGTATAAAATACAAAAGGTAAATTAAGATAGGGTTAAAATTATATAAATATAAGTGAAAACAAAATAATATACAAATGAAAGAAAATAAGTAATAAAATAGTATACAAAGACAATAACAAGAATATAAAAGGATTATGCAAATTATTAGGTTAAGAATGAACAGGAGATGTAATAACACATAAAAATAGAAAAGTAGAAAGAAGAACAAATCATGAAGTGCGGCTACAAAGTGGGGCGAAACGTCGGAAAATAAATAGTTGTTAACTAATTTTGTTCCTCTTTCGACCGCAACCATGACCATCATATTGGAAATTATACGGTTAACTATGATACAAATAATTGATAATTGCTTTCTAAACAACGGAAGTGGTTGCCATAGGTCACAATTGAGGGTTTACCATTAGAAACACCTAAAAATATACAAACATATGTCGGTTGCTATAAGGATTACAAACTGAAAAAATATAAAATATCTTATATTTATTTGTTTAACCAAAAGGAAATAACAAAATATTATAGCCTAAAGAAGCCAATACCATAAAACTATACCATAAATAAATTTAAATATTACAATGGTAAAATTAGAATAATTATAGAAAATTAATGAAGTTATGATAATGTATCATACATAATTTTTAGAGAACAATTGACACAGAAAACATGTACATTTAAATGAACTAATAAAATGCTATCAAAAAGCTGTTTAAGATTTTATTATCTTGTAAATATTTAATCAAGGGAAGGTTACTTGAAAAGGAAACCAAGGATAGATGGCATCATTTATGGAACGAAAGTCCGAGGAATAAACTAAAAATTATTAAAAAGGACGTCAAGCTCTGGAGTACCTCCAGCCGCAAATGTACTGACCAGGCTAAGAATAGGTCACACGAGGCTCACCCACTCCTATCTTATTTCAAAAGAAACGTCTCCTAAACGTTAATATTGTAGCAACAATTTGACTATTAGCCATATTTTCTAAGAATGCCCATATTTCAAGTCACACCTCGATAGCTTAGGATTTAACCCGGATATTTCCAAAACCCTCAGAGATGATGATAAAAAAAAAAAAAACACTTCAGTTTTTAAAATAAAAAGGTTTACCGACACAAACATAGTATGTAATAGAAAAAAAAATTATATGTATATAAAAAAAATAATAATAAAATTTAAATAAATAAAATTAAACAAATGTAAGCAAAATTAAATAAGGTATAAATATCGTTAATGACTAATGATGTTTTAAGCCACTAAGCAAAAACAAACGAGCAAAACAAGGGAAGGTTACAAAACAACACCCAGAAAATCTAGTAGCTACTTTGCATTTAACATGGGCTTCAAATTAAGGTGCTCACAATCCTATACTTATAACATTTAACATGTTAGCACTTTTCATATTTAACATAACAACATCGCAACAAATCACATTTACTCATAGTCGTAAACCTGCCGACTGCCCTACAGTATACTTTAATAATGTGGCTCTTACCCCTGTAGAACAGATTCGTTATCTTGGACTACATCTTGACAAACGACTAACCTGGAATCCTCACACAAGACTGAAAAGACAGGAAACTGCACGCAGATTCCGACTATTACAGCACTTACTAGACAAACGGTCTAAACTTCCAAATCATTACAAAAGACTGATCTACATCACAATAATAAGGCCCATCTGGACATACGGAGTTGAGCTTTGGGGCTCCACTAAACCTTTGAATTCCTCTCGTATCCAATCTTTACAATCCAAAATCCTTCGTAAAATCCTCAATGCTCCTTATTTTGTCACTAATAAAACCATCCATAAAGACCTAAATGTTCCTTATGTAACCGATCTAGCCCGAACCCGATATCATTCCTTCCATAATAAACTCCCTAACCACCCAAACCCACTAATTTCTAACCTTGCTTCCTCTTCCATCCATGGCAATCCTCCGAGGCGCCTGAAAAGAAGATGGCCTCGTGACCTAATATAGTAAAATGTTTTTAGAGTTTTACTACAGGGTAGTTTCTCTATATGCTGTATCATATCATTATCATTATGTCATTATGATCAAATTTACTTGTTGTATTTTTTACACAGTTGTAAATATCAATAAATAAATAAATTAAAAAAAACATAACAACATGAATACTACTATTAGTGTTTGTGTTCATTTATATGTGGACCCGCACCTGCGCACTCCGATAAACAGGAGTTTATTAGACATATTATTAACAAGTGCCTCTTGGTTGATTATTTTTTCAAGTACTGACTGGCTGAGTATCAGAGACCATTCACAAATACGCCAGCAATGGTGTTTATATAAAGTTGGTACGTCCACAAAGAACAAAGGCGCGAAGACTCAGAGCGCAGCCGACAGATGTGCAAACCTCAGAGCTACACAAAGAGCGCTGCGGTATTAGAAACTAGTTAGCTCGAAACTTCCCACGACCTCCAGCCAGGGATGTGTCCTCTGTTTGCCCAATGCGTGAGGTCCACTGCTGTTTATTTAAACTGAGATCTGGCTAATTTCCTCGGTGAATGGGATGTCGTGTGCCGCCTCGGGGACTGTCACACAGCAAACAGTCTCAACAGCTCACACTGCAACTTTATGGCACTGAAGACAGCTGCGGGAGCTTTGGCTAAATTATTGAAAACTATCTCGTACTTAAGTAAATAATTGCTAAGTGTCTGTTCTTATTATTGTTAAGTCCGAACTCCCATATCGGTAAGTAATAATGCATTAAAAAAATGAAAAAGCTTTGATTTAGATTTTTATTATTTTTTTGATTAATTAATTGATATTTCTTTATTAATTTTTTACTTTTACTTGCATATATATGGAATGTATACTTAAGAAAGTATTGTGATTGTGAAAAATTTCGAATACCAGTTTTCGAAAAAATATAAGTTTCGGGTACCGTGAGCCGTCGCGAAATAGTCTGTGTGTGTGTACACGCCAGAGGGTAGACGTATGTGTGTGAAACAACTCGGCTTTAATTTATTAGATTATAGTTGAATCTAAGTTTAAAGTAAATCGAACCAGTATAACGATCTTTCGATTTTATACTGTCTACCGTCAGGTTTTTTTTTTCCATTTCATGTCATTTCATATCGATACACTCTCACATAGATAGAACAGCCTCTAGATAATTGAAATATAATTTTTTTTTTAATTTCTAAGCATATCTTACATAGTACTAATTGTATACAATTAAGTACATAAACATTTTAAATATACATTTTTAACGTCAAACTTTGTATTAGAATTCTTTTTTTTTTTTTTTAATTGCGTATCTAAATAAATAAGTATATTGTGCCTTACCTATATATGGAATGTAAAGTAAGGGAGGGTATTGAGATAGTACAAAATTACGAATTCAAGTTTTCGTCGAAAATGCACATTTTGAGATCCCCAGAGTACAAATAGCAAAGTTTCGCAAAATGGTGATTATGAGTGTGTGTGGTCAGCCTAGCTTAAAACAAACAAAAAGTTTAAAGAAACTGAAATTAGATA
This sequence comes from Halyomorpha halys, assembly GCF_000696795.3. Classification (NCBI taxonomy): domain Eukaryota; kingdom Metazoa; phylum Arthropoda; class Insecta; order Hemiptera; family Pentatomidae; genus Halyomorpha; species Halyomorpha halys. Next base: position 101,211 of record NW_027115122.1, read on the forward strand.
CTTAAGGCGAGCCTAGGATATGACAGAAACATTTCCACAAAATCAACAGAACGGCCAGTCTATAGAATAAATTAAACATTTTTTAAATTTTCTCGAAAATCAATAGACAATTTAGATTAAACTCACTATTTTAATGAAAGATTAAGTGTTCTAGAATATCAGATAGATGTTATCTTCATTGAAATAGTCTCATAGAACTTAAATGACGATTTTTTTTTAAATCTTCCTCTAAGGTATCTTTAATTTTTTTATTAAATAAATCAAAACATGTATCATTTTTTGTCTCAACATTTTTTATTTTAACAGTCCAACGTTTCGGCCATTTTAGCCATCCTCAAGGACATCTTCAATTATAAATTCTTCCCCCCATTAATATTAGAATTACTTTTGCAGGCTATTCTGCCCAGGTCATTCATTAATTATAAGTTAAAAACCTATTTTTAAAAAATTTAAAATCACAAATATCTAATTCTTCTATTAAAATTATCCACACAAAATCACTACCCTATACACAAACCATTTATTGTATAATAACATATGATAAATGGTTTGTGTATAGGGTAGTGATTTTGTGTGGATAATTTTAATAAATAATAAATTAAAAAAAAAATTGGTTTTTAACTTATAATTAATGAATGACCTGGGTAGAATAACCTGCAAAAGTAATTCTAATATTAACGTGAGGAAGAATTTATAATTGAAGATGTCCTTGAGGATGGCTAAAATGGCCGAAACGTTGCACTGTTAAAATAAAAAGTGTTGAGACAAAAAAGGATACAAGTTTTGATTTATTTAATAAATAATTACCTTGTCTCAAGAAATTGAAATAATATAATTAATTTAAATTTTTTTTAAATTATTAATTAACCCCTTTGGATTCCTAACAATAATAAAAAAATTATAAATATGAAATAGTGTGATAATAACCTCAAGGAATATAAAGGATACAACAGCTTGCAGATTGGAATATCTGAGGCTACCGTGCATTGTTTTCTATGCTAGATAAGGGTGCTGCGAAATTTGTTTAGCCAAACAAGGGCCATCATCATCATCATCTGTGGCGCTATAACTCTTGTAGAGTCAAGGCCTCCCGCAACTTCGTACGCCAGTCATCTCTAATGGTTGCCACTGTTCTCCAATTGCGGATTCCCACGATAGACCTGGCATCCGCTGCCATATCCTTTCGTCCAGGACCATCCTAGGAATCTTATTCTGGGTCATTCTTCATACATGGCCTGCCCACCGAAGCCGTCTGTCTCACTTTGATCATCCTTACAATATCCGGGTTCCTGTAGAGGCCTGCCAGTTCAGGATTTGTTCTCATCCTCCAGATCCCATCAACACAAACCGAGCCATCAATTTTCCTCGATATCCTCTCGAACCTCAGGAGAAGGGCTTCCTGTGACCTGTGTAGTGTCCAGCATTCCGAGGCATAAGTGAGAACTGGTCTTACCAGGGTCTTATACAACAAGGGTGCCGAGGCAAAAAAAAGTTTAAGGACCTCTGAATTACATAGTACAAATACCATCCTAAAATAAATAATAAGCCATTGGAGGGTTATTAAAGTCAAACGTAGTTGTAATATACAACATGACGAATAGTAATGAATCAGTTAACAACAATGAAATAGTTCAAAATAAAACAGTTGTTCTCAAACTTTTTTCATTGAGAGCACAAATATGTGTTGGTGTTATATGTCGCATGTTCCAGTTATATGTCATGGTGTAGTGGGCCGCAAATATATAAATAACTAATAAAAATTAAATAATGATTTCGTAGGTGTTCGCGATTGTTACAAATTGAATTAAACAATTATCAACGAATTCATCAGGTAAATTTTGATACTTTTTTCAGTCATTTGCAGAAGGTTCAAACACGTTGTAGTGTCATTGGTCACAAGCAATTTTTTAATTTATTAATACAAAACGAAATCCAAAATGACTGAACTATTTACTGTGATGAAAAAGATAGGATCAGGTCCATTTATTGACTTGGCTTAGTATAAACTCCATTTATTGACCTGGTAAAATAATTTTAAAATATGTAATTTTTTTTTTTTAATTATTTATTTATTGTAATTTACAACTGTACAAAATAATACAATAGGTAAATATGTAGTATGTTTCATATACACTTGAAAATCTTGGGAAGGAACCACCCATTGGTCGTACTTCAAACATTAATTTAAACTAGAAGGTCCCGTGGCCATCTTCTTTTCAGACGCCTCGGAGGATTATCAGGGATTGTTAAGGATGAAAGATTAAGAATTAATGGGTTAGGATGGTTAAGGAGTTTTGAATAAAAAGACGCATATCTGTTTTGGGTCAAATCTGCAACGAATGGGATGTTAAGGTCTTTATGAATGAGTTTATTTGTGACGTAATAAGGAGCAACAAGGATTTACGTAGGATTTTGGATTGTAACGATTGGATGCGGGAGGAATTTGATGGTTCGGTGGAGCCTCAGAGCTCAATTTCATATGTCCAAATTGGTCTGATTATTGTAGTGTATACTAATCTTTTGTAGTGAATGGGAAGTTTAGAGCGTTTGTCAAGTGTTGTAGCAATCGGAATCTACGAGCAGTTTCTTGTCGTTTCAGTCTTGTGCGTGGATTCCAAGTAAGTCTCTTATCAAGATGGAGTCCTAAGTATCGAATCTGTTCAACAGGCTATATGTATGTAAATTTAAATATTATAGTTTATTAATAGTTAAAATTTTACATATTCAAATTTACAATTAATATTTTCTCGGTACATGAGTAATGATAGAAAATCGGTCTCGTTCACTTGATAGGGAACTAAAAGGGCCAATACAGTACATCGCTGAACACCTGATTTGCCGTAGTTGTGTTGCTGTGATACAGACTTCTGCTGTAAATTAAATAAATGAATAAATTGCAATATATTATATATATTACCGAATCGATAATAGCATTGCACATCGCGGTGAATTTTAGTAATGGGCGCGTGATTCAAAGTGGTTTAATATAACGTAACACTACATAGACCAACCAGAAAAGCCTAGCGGGCCGCAAGTTGAGTTCTATATGATTTAAATCCTTATCGAGGGCTTAGGCTGGTAAAAAATGAAGGAAAAAAGCGTGGAGCTCCTCAATGGAGTTTTCATGACTATGGTTATGGGTTCCAAGGCATAAAAAGGCGCGAGAAGTGGGGAGGCACACCCTTGCTTCGGGAGAGCTCATGACACCGAATGGTTATTGTGCGCTGTCTGTATATATCATCGGAAGGGCTTGAGCTCTGGGAAAACTTAACGACTAAATATTTAGTAATTAGTCGCGACTACTAGTCAAAGTTAGATTATTACTTTCTATTTCGACGCAGTCGTCAACCCAGTAGTATCGGGAGCCCTCTCAGGTCCATCCAGCCTCATACAGTGGGTACTTTTAATATTTTTTTATTTATTTAGAAAATTTAAAATGGTCCAACCAGATGACAGCACCAATCGTTCGGTGCCAAAATAACACATAAAAATGATAAATATAAGTGAAATTAATTACAATTTTGACTATAAGAGCGTTGTGGAGGCTACTAAAATGTACAAGCTAGATCAATATAATATGAATTGATCTCTAGTAATAAAACTAATAATTCAACTAAATACGAATATGAAAATTAAAAAATAATAATTATTAAAAAAAAAATTAAAAAATAACAAAAACTTTTAATAAATAATTTAATTTTTATCCATTTTAGTCTCAATAAATTTTATTTTTCTTACATGTCCGACATTATGCAATGTCAATAATTATACACGTTCAATCAACGATCTTCTAAAATTATTAACATTATTAATTACACTAACTCTAAATTACTAATTTTAAACAATGGCTTAATTTTTAATCGTTTGAGATGGCTAAAAAAATATATTTACATGTTTTCTGAGCAACCCCGATTCAAATAAGAGTTAGCCAGTACAATAAATGGCGACATGTACCAAAATGATTCTTGTTGAATAATGAACTGAAAATCATTTATATAAATTGATAATAAACAATACAACTAAGCTGGGTATCCTACTACATTTCCCATTTAATAAAACAAAAACGTCACTGCATGTATAATGTATACATCTTATTTGTAATTTCTTTAATTTAATTTGTTGATTTTTATATAAATTTTCACATATTTTAGATCATTTTTAGTTTACTTTTATTTCATGTTATTTTATTCTCGTACTCTGGTATATAACATTAGTTGTTTGTATGCTTTAGCCCTGCAAACCTTGGTTCATAATAAATCGTTTATTTACTATTTGAGTTATTTTAGCCGTACCCCATATTCCTTTTGGCCAATAAAAAATCATTAAAAATTAATGACTGATCAATATAGTATATTTATTCAAAACAATACATTAATAATTTTACTGGAAGATTATTGATTGACCGTGTGTATAGATGAATGGAATATGGTCCGGGTGCGGTAAAAAAAAACTCAAATAGTAGATAATTATACTATTTTATTGAGCCAACGTTTCGCCCCACGTTGCAGGGCTTCGTCAGGACTAAAAAAAATACAAACACATAGTTACAAAAAGGAAAAAAAAGCATAAGTGTAAATACTTTTCTACTATGTTTACTTTACAAATCATTTTCGTTATTGTGGCATAACTGCTGTCCCCACTCTTCCCAATACCAACGGTCACTTTATTTTTGACTGCCGCATTCTGTCTCATCATTTGATTTGTGTTTTTTTTTCTTTTTACATCTCTTTATTTGTATTTTCTTTAATATTTCTTCTCTTATCTATCTGTTACTATTACCCTTTTCATTTACTATTTACAACTTTTAATTTTTCTTATTATATCTTACTCTTTTACATTTTATACCCCTGTTATTTTACACTTATGTTTTTTTCCTTTTGTAACTATAGTGTTTGTATCTTTTTTAGCCCTGACGAAGCCCTGCAACGTGGGGCGAAACGTTGGCTCAATAAAATAGTATAATTATCTACTATTTGAGTTTTTTTTTACCGCACCCGGACCATATTCCATTCATTAATAATTTTAATTGGCGTTTCGGAGATAGACCCCTTAGATCTAAAATTAATAATTTCAAATATAACAAATTATTTCATTAGTCGAATATATATATTTTTTTAATTGATATAAAACAGTAAATAAATAAGTTCAAAACACCTTCTTATTAACGCTGACGGATCCGCGAGATGCGCAGATATCTCTGGTCCTGGATCCAGCGGTGCGATTTGAGAATAATAATGTCGATTTGTGAGCTGGAGTGAAAAGGGGAAAAAAGGAACTCTATGAAAAAATGCATCCCTTTCCTAAAAGAAAAATATCGCGGGACCTTCGAGAAGATTGATTTCACTCACCTCTCGTTTGGATTTCCCGGAACAATACCAAATAAAACAAAGATCTTTTTAGATGACAGGTGTTAAAGTACAAAAGCCAAAGAGGAGAAAAAAGGTGAGTTATTTCATCACAATTTTTGAATAATCAAATGAAAACTACGTATAATTATTTGTCTAAATTGATGAGTCTGCCAAGTAAAGGCAGGTGGAATAAAAAATGGTGGCTGTTTCAAAACGTTAAAATAAAATTAATTTTTCATCGGAGTTCCTTATCGTTAAAACTACAAACAACACTAGAAAATCTAAAAGATCATTTAAAGTAGAGTAAATTTACTAACATCATTCATAT
>NW_027115122.1:111242-117564 GCF_000696795.3 Halyomorpha halys
TAGTGTTGTTGGTAGTTTTTAGGTATATAGAGCTAATTTATAATTATTCTTTCATGACGTTTATTTAATCTCTATTTTTCCCCCGTATTGTTTTTGTTTTATGTACATCTCCTGTACTTTTTTAACTTTATATTTTACATATTTTTATAAAAAATTTTTTACTCTTGCCATTGTTACTTATTTTTTTTTTTTATTCTTATCTTTGTATCTTTTTAGCCCTGATGAAGCCCTGCAAAGTGGGGAAAAACGTCGGAAAAAACGTTGTAAACTATTTGACTGCAACCCTGGCCATCTTCTTATATATAAATTTACTAACATATGAGCCCTAACAGATCGGTTTAGGTTCAATAATTCTCGAGATATAGCTGTATAAAAAGAAAGATTTATAATCAGTAGTACAGGGTGAATATCAGTGGTAGTGAATTTATAGTGGGAAATCTATATATCAGCAACCATGAGGCGTACAGATGTCCGCCAGCATATAAAGCTAGTTTAACGTACTATTTTAGTACGTATTTTATAACAATTAGGGTTTATGCAGCAACCATTCCCTTATTTAAATCCCTTCTGTTCAACCACTTTTACCTTGCTCAAACTGATTAAATATAAAATTTAAAGGAGACATATTATTTCTCAATGTTGAGACTATTTTTTTATTATTTTATTTATAGGCAATAGACCCAACAATGACACTTCCATATTACTAGTGGAAGAGACTTACTTGGAATCCACACACAAGACTGAAACGACAAGAAACTGCTCGTAGATTCCGATTGCTACAACACTTACTTGACAAACGCTCTAAACTTCCCATTCATTACAAAAAATTAGTATACACTACAATAATCAGACCAATTTGGACATATGGAATTGAGATCTGGGGTTCTACCAAACTATCAAATTTCTCCCGCATCCAATCCTTACAATCCAAAATCCTACGTAAAATCCTTGATGCTCCTTATTACGTCACAAATAAACTCATTCATAAAGACCTTAACATCCCATTCGATGCAGATTTGACCCAAAACAGATATGCGTCTTTTCATTCCAAACTCCTTAACCATCCTAACCCATTAATTCTTAATCTTTCATCCTTAACAATCCCTGATAATCCTCCGAGGCGTCTGAAAAGAAGATGGCCACGGGACCTTCTAATTTAAATTAATGTTTGAAGTACCACCAATGGGTGGTTCCTTCCCAAGATTTTCGAGTGTATATGAAACATACTACATATTTACCTATTGTATTATTTTGTACAGTTGTAAATTACATTAAATAAATAATTTTAAAAAAAAAATATTACTAGTGGATAGTAATGATCCTGAACAAGTGGACAGGAGTGGACTTTGCTAATGGAGCCTAAGTACTGGGTACTTCACTACTTCACTTCTACATGAATACAAAAGCTTTTTTACCTGTGACTGTGACAAAAGTCTAGGCCTCACTAAGCCTAAATTACACTGAGGTAAGGCGGAGGTAGCATAGCACGGCGCAGTAGGCTTGGAACAGTTACTAGAAACTTAATCCAAGAACTGTAAAGCCAAGTAACGGTTTGTTGTGGACTTAAAGCATTAACATCAACATAAATAAACATTTTTATTAATTGATTTAAATTCAAAACAACGTAGCAATGGTGTAATAATGAATAAGAGGTGTAGTATTACTGTGACATATTGATAGTAACAATATAGTAGCTAATAATATTATCAGTAATGACAAGAAGTTCAGTAATAATATAATATTGCAATAGCATAATACTACTTTTATATTTATGGTATAATATATATTACAGTGTAGCCATGAGTCAACCCTGTGGAGCCGTCCTTGGGTTCACCTAGCCATATAATGTTGGTACCCTTAGTGGGAGGAAAATTTGGCAATTGAAAAAATCACCTCCTTGTATAAACGTTGTAATAAAAACAGTGCTTTCTTTCAAAGTACACGTGAAGCTGTTCACATTATTATTATATTCTATAATATCATTTTTTTTTTATCTAAAGGTATCTTCCTATTCTAACCATGATGTTGACCCCCATCATCCATGGGACCATAATGAAATAAAATTCTTTTTTTTGAATTTTAATACGGAGCTCTATATCTTTACAACTACTAACAACAATAGAAAATCTAAAAGAATATCATTTAAAGTAGAGTAAATTTGCTAAAATGTAAGCCGTAATAATTTACGTCCAATAGTTCTCGAGTTATAGCTTTTTAAAAAGCAACATTTCATAAAAATGTTGTATTGAACGTACTGAAAGATCAGTATTTAGTGAATTTATTTTGAAAAATCTATATCTCAGGAACTATGTGACGACAGATGTCTACTAGCACTCAAATTAAAGCTAGTTTAATGAGCTATAAAGTAGTTTATGATGTTTATAATCGTAGGAGTAATAGTTTACATGAAATTTGCTAAAATAAATTGATTTATAGTGGTTCGGATAAATTTTCATTTACCAAATTTATATTCATTTGTGAATATCTTAAAAACTACTATCCTTATGAAGATAAGTGTCATAAACTACTTTATAGTAAGTTGAATTTCCTTTATTTTGAGTGTTAGCAGACATATGAGCGTCTTATACAAACAACTTTTTTAATCAAATATCATAACAACTGCTACTCCTACAAAGATAAACGTAATAAACTATTTTATAGACATTTAACAAGCTTCAATTTGAATGCTGGCCGACATCTGTAGGCCCAATGGTTTCTGAAATAAAGTTTTTCATAAATCAAACTTATCGTCCGAACAACTATAAATCAATATATTTTAACAAATATCATGAAAACTACTATTACTACGAAGGTAAAGGTCATAAACTTTTTTATATTCCATTAAACTAGCTTTAATTTGAGTGCTAATAGACATCTGTACATCACATAGTTCCTGAGATATAGATTTCTCAAAATAGATCCAGTACCAACTGATATTTCAGTACATTTTTATGTTGCTTTTTAAAAAGCTATTTCTCAAGAACTATTGGATGTAAATAGCTCTATTGTGGCTCATATTTCAGCAAATTTACTCTTCTTTAAATAATGGTCTCTTAGATTTTCTAGTGTTGTTGGTAGTTTTTAGGTATATAGAGCTCCGAATGAAAAATTAATCTTTTTTTAAGGTTTTGAAACAGACGCCATTTTTTATTCCCCCTACATATACATGGCAGACTCATCAGTTTTAACTAGTAATTATACATAGTTTTTATTAAAGTAATCAAAAATTGGGGTGAGGTAACTGCCTTTTTTTTCTTTCCGGCTCTTGTACTATTAGGGCAAGAGATTGCGCCGCATATACAAGTTTATGTTCAGTTAATATTATTATCGAATTCCAAGAGCACTTGGAGGTATTGGATTTGCGGAAAATGACAAACATGTGAATCTGGCCTAAATCGATGTGGAACATGTTATTAACGAATATCAACCAATGAAACAAATCCTTCTCTGTATATAACCTAAATTATTTGAATAGGTATATTACATTGACTTATATTATATATAAAAAATATGATATTTTATATAATAACTAGACTAAATTAATTTAATTATATTAACAAGAGTTATAACTTATGATTTTTTATAATCGTTGATTGTGGCCGAAACGTCGCAAATGATATTAAATAATTAATCGACACTTATTTCAAACTAATATGTTATTTTATTTTAGAAAGTTTGTTATGAGATCTGAAAGCAATATGAAGGTTGAGTAAAGGGGAATGTAAGAATTGTTGGATATTATCTAAAAGAGAGGGGATATAAGGAAGAGAGTGGCCAGTATAAAGAAATGGAGGGGTTGTGAAAAACAAGTTGAATTGGAGAGACGATTTTTGTAGTTGTTTATAAGTTTACGAACGAGATGGGAGAGGAAGTTATTAGACAAGAGTATCTGTTTAATATGGTGTGTATTTCTTCCATGGAAATAAGAATCAGAGAGGAAATGACCACGGCGAAGAAGCCTTTTAGCTATGTTAATAGTTTGATGGTAAGGTTGCTGGGAATGGTAGTTTAAAAGTCTGCCTGAGTAAGTTGTGGTGGTTCCTGATTCGCTGAACCACAGTGGATAGGGTGTTGGATATGCTACTTATGATAGTACAAGAGCCGGGAAGAGAAAAAGGCAGTTATCTCACCACAATTTTTGAATACTTAAATGAAAACTATGTATAATTACTAGTCAAAACTGATGAGTCAACCAAGTATAGGTAGGGGGGATAAAACATGGCGTCTGTTTCAAAAACATTAATTTTTCATTCGGAGCTGTATATCTTAAAACTATCAACAAGACTAGAAAACCTAAGAGCACATTATTTAAAGAAGAGTAAATTTGCTGAAATATTAGCTCTAATAGAGCTATTTACGTCCAATAGTCCTTGAGAAATAGCTTTTTAAAAAGCAAAATTTCTTTAAAATCTTCCGACATATTAGTAGCTAATTTATTTTGAGAAATCTATATCTCAGGAGCTATGTGACGTATAGATGTCTACTAGCACTCAAATTAAAGCTAGTTTAATGTACTATAAAGAAGTTTATGACCTTTACCTTCGTAGGAATAGTAGTTTTCATGATATTTCCTAAAATAAGTTTATTTATAATTGTTCGGACAATAAGTTTGATTTATGAAAAATTTCAATTCAGACGTACAGAGGTCTGCCAATGCTCAAATTAAAGCCAGTTAAATTTACTACAAAATAGTCAATTATGTTTATCTTTGTAGGAGTAGTAGTTTTTATGATATTTGACAAAATAAACTCACAAAAGGTTAATTTATAGTTGTTCGTATAAAATGTTGGATTTATTAAAAAAATATATCTCTAGATCCCTAAGACCTACATATCTCTGCCAACACTCAAAATAAAGGAATTTTAACTTACTATAAAGTAGTTTATGAAACTTATCTTCGTAGGGGTAGTAGTTTTTATATTCACATATGAATATAAATTTGGCAAATGAAAATTTGTCAGAACTATAAATTAATTTATTTTAACAACTTTCATGTAAACTATTACTCCTACGAAGATAAACATTAAACTAGCTTCAATTTTAGTGCTAATAGATATCTGTACGTCAAATGATTTTTGAGATATAGATTTTTAAAAATAAATTACTGATCTTTTAGTACGTCCGATACAACATTTTTATGTAATGTTGCTTTTTAAAAAGCTACATCTCGAAAACTATTTAACGTAAATAACTCTATTAGGGTTTTTATTTTAGCAAATTTGCTCTTCTTTAAATTAGTTTAATGATCTCTTAGGTTTTCTTTTGTTGTTTCTACTTTTTAAGATATAGAACTAGTTTTTTTTATCGCTTTGAAACAGCCGCCATTTTTTATTCACCCTACCTATACTTGGTAGACTCATCAATTTTGACTAGTAATTATACATAGTTTTCATTAAAGTAATCAAAAATTGGGGTGAAATAACTGTTGTTGTTTTTTTATCCTCTTGGGCTATTGTACTATGATGAGGTCACGGAAGAGAAGGGAGTTATTATTTTCAAGTTTTACACTTAAGTTAAGGCGTGGATGATAAAAATCGTAATGTCATTTTTAAAAAATTTCCAGGCGTCTGAAAAGAAGGCCACGATATCTTCAAATTAAAGCAATGATTGAAGTACCACAATTGGGTAGTTTCTGAAACATATATCACATTTACTTATTGTATTTTTTATGCAGTATTATAAAAATAATGATTTAATGCTGGACTGATAAGACGGAGCAGGTGCCGAACCAAATCTTTCAAGATTCAAACGAACTGACGCAAACAAAGAGAACTAAGAGATCAATGAAGGTGCGATCCGGAAATAAAGGAACGGAGGAAGAAGGAGACCGGAGTGCATTGTAAATTGGCACCATTTGTCGAGAGCGGACAAACGGGAGCAAGAATTCTGGCGTCTAATTTTACTTTTAATTAAGTCCCGTCATTAATCAGGGGCGCCCGCTATAGAGGGGCCGAGGGAGCGCGGAGGGGAGGCAATATGGCGCACGTACAATACTCCCGAGAATGCCACACATAACACTTGGCCCGGCATCTTGGTCTCTTATTAAAACTATCTGGGGCCCCCTCAATGGCCTGGGGCTATGTCGTGTACCGCGGTCAGCCGATTTAGGGTCACCTCAGGGTCACCGCGACCTTTATCGTTCGCTATCACAGTCTTCTTCTTTTTAAACTAAAAAATAATTCTTCATAATTATTTATTATTCCTTCACCTTTTTATCAATAAAAAATACTGTAATGCAAAGAAAATAATAAAATTACATAATTATAATCCTATAATAAAATTACATAATTATAAACCTATAATAAAATTACATAATTATAAT
>NW_027115122.1:118048-119781 GCF_000696795.3 Halyomorpha halys
ACAATCCTATAATAAAATTACATAATTACAATCCTATAATAAAATTACATAATTACAATCCTATAATAAAATTACATAATTACAATCCTATAATAAAATTACATAATTATAATCCTATAATAAAATTACATAATTATAATCCTATAAACATGCAAGAAAATTATAATAATAATAATAATAATAATGTGAACCCCAACGACACATTAAGGGTCAAGGGTTCAGCACTTTCAATGGAATTACTGTTCCTAGAACAACGGTTAAGCAAGGAGGTGATTTTTCAAGATCATGCTCAACCACCAGAATTTTCCCGAATTAAGGGCACCCATTTTATGAGGCTGCGAGGACTCTAGGGCCCTATTTCATAATAAAGTAGAAACTAATACTATTAGGCTTGTCGATTTAACTTAATACAATTACATTGGCTTGTACAATAGTAACTTGTACTTTAGTACTTTTTAACTCGTTTAATATCAATAATAATCCTCCCTATTATGAAAAAAAAAATACGTTATACTTGAACTATGAACCAATACTATTAGCTTTCATTATGAAACAGGGCTCCATAACCCACAGGGTTGACTCACGGCTACAATGTTACAGAAAAAAAATATGTAACAGTCAGAGGTTTCGAAACATGATCCTTGGAGATAGTAGCATAGTGCCTTACCACAGCCACTCGGCTGCCCAAAATTATGCAAAGTAAATGCAGATTATAAAATCAAAAATGCACTTCACATAACTTCCACTTACTACCAAACATTGGAATAGAATTAATCCTTGAACAGTTCAAAAGAGCAATTTCATTATAAATCAGAACGGCACTACTCCCCCTAAAAACACATTTCATTTGTTTTATACAAATATTTATTTTCTCCCTTAGTTATCTGTCAAATTCTTTGATTTATTATTTTTAGAGGACGAGATAGATAAGCGATAGGAGAGTATTTAATTACTGTAACATCCCGGGCATGAACCTAAATAGATTATTTCAGTTTTAAAAAACTATAACTTTCTACATAGACACACACAAAAAAAATATACTCACTAAGTCCATTTCCAGATAAAAAAGAAGAAAATACATTTCATTGTCATAAGATATTTAATTCGTTCTCTCACTTCCCACCACATATTTCTCATCAATAAATAAGAAAGTGAGATTGAATGTTTTAAAAACAAATCCTCGACATTGGGTAGCAAAATCGATTTGCATTCATCGATTATTTATTAAAACTAACAATGAGGGATTATAGATATTTTTAAATAAACGAAATTAGAGGTATTAGGAGAAGATGGTGAGAGGGTGCGATCAGCAAATAAACAAAACCTTATTCATTTGTGCCGCCGTTTCGACCTGAATTTCAGGTCTTCATCAGGGCTGCTCCAGCAGAGTGGCTCTATAAATTTCTCTAATCAGAAAAACTCTGCTGTATTATCCCTGATGAGAACCTGTAGTTCCGGTCGAAACGTCGGCACAAATGAACTGGCCGACATTGCAGCTAAGATAAACAAGCACTTGCTCTTCCAGGTCAGGGCACGGCCATTCTGACACCACAAGAAATAAGTCTTCCAATGAAAAATGAGATATCATCTAGTTGGCAAGCCATGTGGGATGAAAGCCCGCCAAGCAAATTAAAAACCATCAAAAAAACCACTAAACCATGGGCCACATCATACCGTTGCAATCGCAGGGAGAAGGTAGCTATTGCCAGATTGAGAATAGGTCATACGAGTTT
>NW_027115122.1:121206-122607 GCF_000696795.3 Halyomorpha halys
AATAATTTTTTTAATTATAAATTAAAAAATAAACCTTAAAAATGATTTGTCAAATGGTTGTGGCATGTTTTTTGGTTTTATAGCGTTTCGCCCCACTTTGCAGGACCTCACCAAGACTGTTCAAAGCGATAGGTTAAACCTGTTTATATTATAAGAAATGAATTTTGCAATCTTTTTTTTTTTTAAGGTTTTACTACATTTCTACAAACCCTCCATGCTGGATTAGAGGGTTCACAATTGCATATGACTTGAATCGGTGTTTGAAAATACCTTTTGGGGGTATCGACTTATTTCATCTACTTCTCCTCGCATTTTTTCGCGTAGTTTTACTTTGGTTTTGATCACTGATTTAATTAGGGTTTTAATCATGTATTAACCTAAAATTAAAGTACAGTTTATTTTACAACATATGATACTTAGCACATTGAATTTATCTCTTAACTATACTTGGCAGAATCATAAATTTTCACTAGTAATTATAACAATTAAAAATAACTAGAAATCAAGTTTAGCAAATATCATGAAAACTACAACTCCTACGAAGATGAAGGTCATAAACTACTTAAAAGCACATTAAACTAGATTTAATTTGAGTACTAATAGACATCTGTACGTCAAATGATTCCTGAAATTACTGGTTTATCAGTAAATTTTGTATGAAATGTTGCTTTGAAAAAAAACTATCTCGGGAACTATCGAACGTGGAGGCTTGTACTTCAGTACATTTACACTACTTCAAATGATTTGTTTTTATTGTTTATTGTTTTTACTATGTAGTTTATGAATGTAGTTTTAAGATATGAATCTCTGAATAAAAAATAAAAATTGTAAGTTTTTCGATACAGCCGCCATTTTGTATACGCCCTAGCTAAAGAGATATAGATTTCAAAATCAAATTCGCTAATTAATGATTTCTTAGTATATATTTCAAGAAATGTTTTAAAAAATATATATATCTCGGCAACCATCAAGCGTAAAGAGGTCTGTTAGAAATCATATTGTAGTACATTCACTCTACTTTAAATAATGTTCTATTAGGATTTATAGTGCTATAGGTACATTAAAAAAGAGCAACGGGTCAACAATCAACGAAATAAAATCAGCGTGAGTTATGTTGAGTTTAAACAATTCATTTTGGTTGTGATTAATAGTAATACAGTCACTGCGTCCGATGAGAGCTTTATAGTATTTAATTTAATTAAGATTGGACAATCGGACACCTTAATTGAATCAGTATAGACGTGGGCCCACCAACTTTTGAATGTTGACCATAAAAGCTGCCTCTACCACTTCACAACAACAAGTTGTGACAAAACGAAACAAAACAAGTCCTGCTGATATCAAGAAATATCTCCTCTAAGCAATCCCAAAAGCAGGCAGAATTGTGTATATATACATATA
>NW_027115122.1:124532-125512 GCF_000696795.3 Halyomorpha halys
CAACCATCTTCTCCTCGTTCATCATCCACGGTCAACTATCTCTCATAATTATAATTAATTCGGGTAATATCCCCCAACTATGATACCTTGGGAATACTTTTATTTTGACTTTTTTTCATTATTATAGATCTAACTCTTTTTTATTATATTTTTATGTTTTCTATTGATTACTTTGCCCAAATAAATATTTATATCCTAGATAGTTTTGTTTTCTTTAAAGCTTTCCTTCAAAAAAACTTGGTCGATCTGAGATGGCTTAAACAGAACCAGCCCCCCTCCCAGCTCTAGGTACGCCACTGATTACAACTTGGATAGCCCCATACTATTACAAAATTAATTCCCGAGTATACGAGGCCACTATCGACCCCACGGCCTGCCCCACGGTACACGCGCCTTGCTATCTGTTATCACAACTTTATCACTTAGCGGGCTGTTATCAATGCCCCGTACAGTGCGCGCTAATCTCCCGTTATTGATGGGTCTGTCACAGCCATGGCCTGTTTGTTTTTCCTATTTACCGTCTCTGATATGATTAGCTTCAGGTACCTAGTCTTCTCTTAATCCAAAATTTGTGTGCTGCTTTCGATGAGGGGCCTTGTTCCAGGTTTATGTTAGATTCGTGAAAGTCGAAATATTGTAAACAACAACCCAAGATAACTTTAATGAAAACTACTAATAATTAGTCTAAATTTATAAATCAGCCGAGTATAGGAATAAAAAATGACTGTTTCAAAACGTTAAAAAACTAATTCTTCATTCGGAGCTCTATATCTTAAAAAGTACCAACAGCACTAGAAAACCTAATTGAACATTATTTAAAGTAAAGAAAATTTACTAAAATATAAGCCCTAATAGAGTTATTTACGTTCAATAGTTCCTTAGAAACCGTGAAAATTCTAAAATATAAAAAAATTACCGAAAATCAGTATTTTGTGAATTTATTGTGTGTGTGTGTGTGTGTGTGTGTGTGTGTGTGTGTG
>NW_027115122.1:125562-126137 GCF_000696795.3 Halyomorpha halys
ATTTGTTCCTTTCTCTTTATAATTAGTATTGCTAATAAAGACATGGAAGTTAAGAGTTTGTAGCCATATTGGTTTCTTGAAGAGTAAGAGCATTATCATTTTTGCTACTGTTCTAAAACGTAACATGAGTGAGTAGATGTACACCACGCTCAGGCGAGACAGCGGCAAGATGAGAGAGGAAAAGAGCAAGAAAGTTCCCTCGAAACCACAATAGAACATCAAACCAAGTAACCCATAATACCTTCCATTATTCCGTGTAAACTCTGTCTTATCAATAGTCTAAATTGATCGTCAAATTATTTCCGAAATTTTGATTTGTTATTATTGCCTTAATTTCCGAATTCAAATGTTTAATAAAAATTGAAAAATATGAACTTTTACAAGTACCCATTTTCTCAAAATTCAAGTAACCATCATAAGTGGTTGATGCCTTAAAATAAAATTTAAAAAAATTAATTTAAATTCTAACATAATCAAATCTGGCCAGAACTAGATACCAATCCTTCCATAATAAACTTCCCAACCACCCAAACCAACTCGTTTCTAACCTGGCTTCTCCTTCACTACCTAATAAT
>NW_027115122.1:129397-131618 GCF_000696795.3 Halyomorpha halys
AAAAAAAATAATATTAATAAAATACTATATCTCAGGAACCATGAGACATACAGATGTCATGTCATTTAGCTCTCAAATCGAAGCTAGTTTCATGCAATATAAAGTAATTGTTAAGCCACCTCAATTCGACATGATCTGTTCTCGGAAAGCTTAACTAAAAAAAATAAATAAACGCTCCCTCGGATAAAAACATTTATTCGTAAATTAAATGTAATCAGATACATAAATTAAATTAAAAACAAAGAGAAACCTTCTAAATAATATAGAACCCAATTAACAAAAATAATTTAAAAAATACTTCTTTTGACGCAAATTACAATAAGGAAAATAAATTGCTAATTACAATTTTATTTTTTATGAAATGATGAAAGACGACGTTCAGTTCTAAAACGTAGGTGGGCCCACACAGCAAACCGCTCCGAAGATCTCATCCAGAAAGGTCTGGTGACAAGTACAGCGACCGGGCGACTGTACATAGGCGACTGGACTTAGCCCAGAACTTGTTGTTGTTGCAAATAATTCCTTTGGCTGGTATTTCACGACCACACACACATACAATTCTCTTCATTTTAAACCAAAACATACTTCTTATGCAATTAAATTTATTAAGAGCCTATTTAAAAAATTTTTACATTTTAATTAATATACATATACATGGCTTTAACAGTAGTTTATGACGTTTATCTTTTTTTTTTTTTTAAATCCTCTAAAATAGAAAAAGAACATTAAATTAATAGGTTTCATTACGTATGGTTGCATAATTCAGACTGGATATTATCTTTTATTACCTTTTTCTACCACTGGTACTTGAAGGCATACAGTGAAATACTTATCTAATGTTTTGCTATGTCCGTTCCATGTATATTCTACTAGAAATATTTGGAAGTGAGGGCTCCTCATATTGATTAAACAGATGAGAACAAATAAAACAATTAATAGTTATAGACGAAAGATAATAGAAAATAATAAAAAAAAAAAAAAAGTCCAAAAAATAATATCTTGTCTTCCTCTCTCCTCCTGTTCTTTTTACTCCTTTTCTCCCCTCTACTTCTAATTCCTCCCCTCTTCCGATCTCCGTTCTTCTCATTGGTCCTTTTATGCTATCACTTTCTGTTACTTAACCTTCAGAGAGGGTGGGAAGTTCATTGACCTTTTGATGCTAGTCGGTCGTTTTTCTCCCTTTCATCTTCAAATTAAGGCGGCTTCCTTCTTTGACAGAGGTCGTCGCCTTTGCCGAGGTATTTAAGATTGCACAGGGTGTGAGATAAGGGCTGTCATGTAATAATGTCTGTATACCTTCCTGGTCACAGCTGGTATATATGGATATGTATATATTACTATTTATATTTTGCCTTCAGGATCAATGACAAAGCGAGGCGGTACCTTTGGTATGAGGTCCGACATGCCCACAAAAGAACCTACATCAGGTTCAAAATTCCAACTGATGCCTCTCATACTACAATAAATCTAGTTGTTCGGACAAAATTTCATATTCATAAGCAAATATCATAAAAACTATTACCCCTAAGAAGAAAAACAAACTAGTATCTTAGTATATTCAACTAGCTTTAATTTGAGTGGTGGCAGACATCTGTACGTCTAATGGATCTTGAGACATAGTTTTTCATAAACCAAACGTTTCGTCCAAACAACTAGAAATCATTATCTTGTTAATTTATTTTGGCAAATATAATGAAAACGACTACTCCTAAAAAGATAAAGGTCATAAACTACTTTTTAGCTCATTAAACAATCTTTAATCTGTGTAGAAATATACATCTGTACGTACCATAGTTCCTGAGATAAAAATATGTGAATTAAATTACTGATTTTTCAGTATATACTTTTAAATTAAAGATATTTCAGTATATACAGTGAAATGTTTCTTTTAAAACACTATATCTCGGGAACTATCTAACGTAAAAAGCTCATTTATTGCTCATAATTTAGAAAATTTAATCTACTTTAAATGATGTTCTATATAGCTTTTCTAATGTTTAAGGTAGTTTCAGTGGAGCTGAAAATGAAAAAAAAATTGGAACATTTGGACATATGGAATTGAGCTCTGGGGCTCCACCAAACCATCAAATTCTTCCCGCATGCAATCGTTACAATCCAAAACCCTACGTAAAATCCTTGATGCTCCTTATTACGTCACAAATAAACTCATTCATAAAGACCTTAACATCCCATTCGTTGCAGATTTGACCCAAACCAGATA
>NW_027115122.1:131694-133286 GCF_000696795.3 Halyomorpha halys
AATTAATGTTTGAAGTACCACCAATGGGTGGTTCCTTCCCAAGATTTTCAAGTGTATATGAAACATACTACATATTTACTTATTGTATTATTTTGTACAGTTGTAAATTACAATAAATAAATAATTAAAAAAAAAAAATTGGAAACAACAACCTCATAACTGTACCTGGTAGTCTTATCAATTTTAACTAGTAATTATACATAATTCGTTAAAGTAATAAAAAAATGGAGTTAAATAACTGACTTTTTCTCCTCTTGGGCTCCTTTTTACTAATACAGATTATATAAAATATGTAGAGATAACTAAACATAAACATAAATAAGATGATATAAAATAATTACGTTTGAGTAAAAATCAAACCCATTAATATGGGAAAAGAACTGTACTATAAGAGTTAAATATGTTAATTTTAAACTGCAATTTTTATTTCGAAGATTTAGGAATCTACTGATGTTACTTTGCAGTTGCTTGGGAATTACAATATAAAAATTTTAAAATATGAAAATTTCAAATTTTTTAGCATTAGAAATAATACAAAGCAAGAATTGTTGAATATATTTTAGGCTGTACGTTCGACAGGGATTTTGAATATGTGGAAATGTCAGAGATATTTTGTGATTGGTAGAGCTTAAGAAATAAAAAATAACCATCGGTAACTTAAATGTGCTCAATGTGCTATCATTTGTTGTTAAAATAAACTGTACTTTAATTTTAGGTGCACACATGATTTAAAAAAGTCTGTAATCAAAACCAAAGAAAAATAACGAAAAGAAAATGCGAAGGGGAGTTGATGAAATAAGTAGACACCCCCAAAAAGGTAGTTCTCTAACACTGATCCAATTCATATGCAATTGTAAACCCTCTAATCTAACATGGAGGGGTCGTAGAAATGTGGCCAAACCTTCAAAAAGAAAAAAAGGTTTCAAAATTCATTTCTTATAATATAAACAGGTTTAACCTATCGCTTTGAACAGCCTTGGTGAAGTCCTGCAAAGTGGGGTGAAACCTCGGACATTAAAGGTTAAAAATTATTTGTTCTATTTTGACCGCTTCTTATAGTTAAAAAAATATTTTCGTTCAGAGCTCTATATCGTTAAAACTACCAGCAATACTAGAAGATCTAAGAGAACGCCATTTAAAGTAGAGTAAATGTACTAGAATATGAGCCCTAAGAGAGATGTTTACGTTTAATACTTTATGAGATATAGTTTTTTAACAACTATATTATAAAAAATGTACATAACAATATCATATTATTATATCAACATAAAAATAAATATGTTTCGATTAAAATTTTAAAGTACCTCTAATTTTTAATGGGGTGTTAATTTTTGGCTGTACAGTAATATAAGGAGTTGCGGTCAGCAAATAAACAAAACCTTATTTATTTGTGCCGACGTTTCGACCTGAATTTCAGGTTTTCATTCAAGGATAGTCCAGCAGAGGTTCTGACTAGAGTAATTTATAGAGCCTCTCTAGTCACAAATTCTGCTGGAACAGCCCTGATGAAGACCTGAAATTCAGGTCGAAACGTCGGCACAAATAAATAAGGTTTTGTTTATTTGCTGACCGCACCCCTCACCATCTTCTCC
>NW_027115122.1:133336-150465 GCF_000696795.3 Halyomorpha halys
CCTGAAATTCAGGTCGAAACGTCGGCACAAATAAATAAGGTTTTGTTTATTTGCTGACCGCACCCCTCACCATCTTCTCCTTATACCTCTAATTTTGTTTATTTAAAAATACATATCATTCCTCATTTTTAGTTTTAATAAATAATCGCTGAATGCCAATCGATTTTGCTACCCAATATCCAAACTCAATTCACTAAATCTGTTTTAACACAATCCTCCCATCTACGTTTTGGTCTACACCTCGGACGTTTACCCGTTGGTTCAGTGTTTATTACCATTTTAGGGATCCGCTCGTAACTAACCCCTACAACCTTACATGCCCATCTTATACGCCGCGATGTTATAACTTGAATTATGGGCCGCCCGTAGCTCAGTGGTTAAGACACTGTCTTACCAATTTGATGTCTATTAGCGGTGACGGTTGACCCCCAACCATCGTTAGGCAGTATAGGACTCCAATGGGAGTCTTGGCAAAAAAAAAACTTGAATTATATTTACTGGGTAAAAAGAAAAAAAAAGATTTCAAAATTCATTTCTTCACAAAGATTCCACATTATAACTGAGGCGTATCCCAATAGCAGTCGCAGAACTCCTATAAAGAATTAAATACTGAAACGACGTTAAAAAAAAAAATTGTACAGGGTTTTAGAGATATACTTATTCAGTATGCGTCAGATAAAAAAAAAAGATCCGATATGAATTTGTCTTAAAAGACTTTATTTACTATCAGAATTCGAAAATAAATCACCTTTAGATTAATTATTTTATATATGCTTGTTTGAGAGTGGTTTAGTTTATTCTTAATTTAAAACAATTTTGATCCTTTTTTCCTATCAACTTTTATTCTTTAAAATTTCTCCAACGTTTCGGCCTCAGGCCATTCACAAGGATACCACCTTCAATATTATAAAATAGACTCAGAAACATGATGCTCACCTATCTCGTCTCTGTAATTTAAGGATTTCTGTTTTAATTTTCACTGGTTCATGAAAGTGACATGTACTCAACTTTTGCGGGCGTTGTTAGCTAATTTTTTCCAGTTCTCCATTTATTTGCACAATTCACAAGGTGGTTTATTCTTAATTTAAAACAATTTTGATCCTTTTTTCCTCTCAACTTTTATGCTTTAAAATTTCTCCAACGTTTCGGCCCTCAGGCCATTCTCAAGGATACTACCTTCAATATTGATGTCATTTCTTTTTTAAATCTTAAAATTGCAGGCTAATTGCCCTTGTCACATATAACTTTTTCTAAAAAAAATTTTATGTTAGATTTAAAACTTTTTTACAAAACACTTTCCTTCCTTCCTTCACTTACATTTACAACTTTAAAAATGTATATAATAAACTTTTTTTTCAAGTTGTATATGTAAGTGAAGGAAAGTGTTTTGTAAAAAAGTTTTAAATCTAAGATACAAATTTTTTAGAAAAAGTTATAGATTTAAAACTTTTTTATAAATCACTTTCCTTCCTTCCTTCACTTACATTTACAACTTAAAAAATGTATATAATAAATTTTTTTTTTAAGTTGTAATTGTAAAAGAAGGAAAGTGTTTTGTAAAAATGTTTTAAATCTAAGATATAATTTTTTTAGAAAAAGTTATATGTGACAAGGTCAATTAGTCTGCAATTTTAAGATTTGTAAAATAAATGACATCAATATTGAAGTTGGTATCCTTGAGAATGGCCTGAGGGCCGAAACGTTGCAGAAATTTTAAAGAATAAAAGTTGAGAGGAAAAAAGGATCAAAATTGTTTTAAATTAAGAATAAACCACCTTGTGAATTGTGCAAATAAATGGAGAACTAGAAAAGATTAACTAACAACGCCCGCAAAAGTTGAGTACATGTCACTTTCGTGAACCAGTGAAACTTAAAACAGTAATCCTTAAATTACAGAGACGAGATAGGTTAACATCGTGTATCTGAGTCTATTTTATACCACATTAAATTAATATTACCTTTAGTTTCTATATACATTATGAAATAAAAAAGGCAATCTACTTCCACTCATGAAATAAAAGTTATTTGAGGATGAACATGAACATGAATGAACATAATGCATATAACATAAAAAAATAAATAAATAAATAATCTGAGCTCTGGCCAATAATAATAATAAAACAATAAATAATAATAATAAACAATAAAAAATAATAAGTGTATAAATAGTGGTAAAAGTGAAATAATTTGACTGTGATTTTTAATGTATTTTTGACATATTAGATGTAAATGTTTTGACCTGCTGTATGGAGTTTTTTTTTAAAATGGTTAAATGATATGTCTCATAGTAAATTAAGATTGTCCCTGAAGATGGCCGAATTGGCCGAAACGTTGGACGTGTGAATGAAATAAATGTTTTGAGACTATAATTTGGATAGTGTTTTTGAATTATTTAGTATACACTTTATATAAACCAAAATTAACTATTGAAATTAAAACATTAAATACGACCATCATACAACCTATAAAATAACCTACATTTTCTCACTCGTAGAGATATTCCTAATTTACTATACACGTATTATATTCATTTTTATCATAACTTTAATGGAGGTTGTTGGAATTTATAAGAGACGGTGATTGTTTTGTTGGTTGTTAGTCAGTAGAAGGTTACAATACTGCTACACTAGCTTTAAATTGAATGCTAATAGACATCTGTACTTCGCATTATTCCTCAGATATACATTCTTTAAAATAAATTCACTAACTACTGATATTTCGGTATATATTTCATGAAATGTTGCTTTTTAAAAAGGTATATCTCGAGAATCATGAAAAGTAAATAACTCTATTAGAGCTCATATTTTAGCAAAGTTACTATTATTTAATATGAGGCCTTATTAGGTTTTTTATGTGCTGTAGGTAGTTTTAAAGATATGGAACTACCAATGAAAAATTAACTTTTTATTTTATATTACCCCTAACTCTATTTGGCAGACTCATCAATTTTAACTATTAATTATACATAGTTTTCATTAAAGTAATAAAAAATTGGGTTGAGATAACTGACTTTTTTCTCCTGTTGGGCTCTTGGGTTTCGAACCAGTTGTCTAAAGCCTAACTCCAGTAAACAGCCAATTTAAAACAAAGATAATTTTACATATAGAACTAGAAGTTGCTGAAATGCAAACTAACAAACTCTTTATCTTAATATATCAGATTACTATTCAAAATTTTACCTGGCTGTCCAGAACCCGGAATGACATGCTCAGATGATGACTGTTCTGAAATAAAAACAAAATTTAAATTAAATTAAGAAGATAAATAAATGTAACAATAAGTTGACCATAGATTAATGATTGGAGAAGTTTGTCGGGGGGTGCGGTCAGCAAAGAACAACATAAATAAACAAAAAAAATTATTTATGCCGACGTTTCGACTTGAGTTTCAGGTCATCAGGGATATAGAACAAAAGAGATAACACCAACATTTAGAGAAACATAAAATTGAAAAGGAATAGTACACCAACAAATTTGGAATTATACAAAATATTGAATTGAATAAAAAATTGATAACTGATAATTGAATAGTAAAAAAATAAATTGATTGATAATCGTGGAATTAGATGGTAGTAGATTGAAAACAGTGAAAGATGAAATATAATATGATGCAGGTAAGAAGATATATACAATATAAGATATGCAAGTTGTGTCTAAAAAACTGAAAAAATATTGAATCTACAAATTGAGCAATATTTATAAGCCACTCACTACTTTTCATTATTTTTTTTTCAGTTTTTTGGACACTACTTGCATATCTTATATTATACATATCTTCTTATACATGATATTATATTTCATCTTCCACTGTTTTTAATCTACTACCATCTAATTTCACGATTATCAATCAATTTAATTTTTTTACCAGTCAATTATCAGTTATCAATTTTTTTATCATTTATGATTCAATTCAATATTTTGTATAGTTCCAAATTTGTTTGTATACTATTCCTTTTCAATTTTATGTTTTATCTCTTTTGTTCTATAGCCCTAATGAAGACCTGAAACTCAGCTCGAAACGTCAGCATAAAATAAATAAATACGGTTTTGTTTATTTATGTTGTTCTTTGCTGACCGCACCTCCCGACAAACTTCTCCAATCATTTAATAGTTTTACATTTTAATTACTGATAGAGAAGCCATCTGCACAGAAAAGACACAACAAAACAGATAAGGAACTAATTACTAACAAAACGGCATTGGTATGATGAAAAATGCTGGAAAACAAGAAGAAGCGAAGGGTGCCCTAATATGGCCCACCTAGGAGCCGATAGGACATTAGGGTACCCCCCTGTTTTCTCTCAAGTACACCCATTTAATTTAGTACCAGCGCCGGGAAGATAATACTAATGAGTCTGCCAAGTATACGTAGAGTGTATGCTGAAATAAACAATGGTGGCTGTTAAAACCTTAAAAATACATATATTTTAAAAACTACCAACAACACTAGAAAATCTAAGAGAACATTATTTAAAGAAGAGTAAATTTTCTGAAATATTAGACATAAAAGAGCTATTTACGTCCAATAGTTCTCGAGATATAGCTTTTTAAAAAGCAAAATTTCTTAAAAATCTTCAGACAGATTAGTATTTAACTAATTTATTTTGAGAAATCTATATCTCAGGAACTATGTGACGTACATATGTGTATCAGAATTCAAATTAAAGCTAGTTTAATAGACTTAAAGAAGTTTATGACCGTTACCTTCGTAGGAATACTTTCATGATATTTCCTAAAATAAATTGATTTATAGTTGTTCGGACAATAAGTTTGATTCATGAAAAACTTTATTTCAGAAACCATTGGACGTACAGATGTTTGCCTGCGCTGATATTAAAGCTAGTAAAATTTACTACAAAATAGTTTATCTTTGTAGGAGCAGGAGTTTTTATGATATTTGACAAAATGTTAATTTCTAGTTGCTCCTATAAAATGTTGGATTTTTAAAAAACTATATCTCTAGACCCGTGAGACGCACATATGTCTCCCAACACTCAAAATAAAGGAAATTTAACTTACTATAAAGTAGTTTATGACACTTATCTTCGTAAAGGTATTAGTTTTTATGATATTCACATATGAATATAAATTTTGCACATGAAAATTTTTCCGAACAACTATAACTCTATTTATTATAACAAATATCATGAAAACTACTACTCCTACGAAAATAAAGGTCATAAACTACTGTATTAAAGTAATGTAACTAATTAAACTAGCTTTAATTTGAGTGCTAATAGACATCTCTACGTCGAATGGTTTTTGAGATATCGATTTCTCAAATAAATTCACTTACTACTGATCTTTCAGAAAATTTTTAAATGAAATGTTGCTATTTTAAAAGCAACTATAGAACGTATAGCTCTATTAGAGCTATCAAATTTACTCTTCTTTGAGTGATGTTCTCTTAGATTTTCTTGTGTTGTTGGTACTTTAAAGATATAGAGCACCAAATAAAAATTAAATTTTTTTAACATTTTAAAACAGCCGTAATTTTTTATTCCCCCTACCTATACTTGGCAGACTCGTCAATTTTTAGTAATTATACATAGTTTTCATTAAAATAATAAAAAATTGGTGTAAAGTAACTGCATTTTTTCTCCCTTGCGCTCTTGTAGAAGTAAATGGAAGGGAAGAACTGCTTGCAGAGACAAGTTAGCCAATATCTCATGACATGAAAGCAAGGAGGGGTTAAGATGGGCGGGACATGTGGCTCGAAGCAATCAATCAGGAAACCAGTAGGCAACAGACTACATGGGGTGAAGAAGGCTGGTTCGGGCGGCCAAATATCTGCAAAGGTCAGTAGAAAAAGTAAAAAATTAGATAGATAGGGGGTCCTTTAGTTACCAATATCTGTCCCAGTTCTAATAGGTATTAACAATCGATTTTTAAGAGAACAAAATCTATCGATGATTGCTATCCTAAGGCTTAGCTCTAATATTAAGGCAACAGGTGAGTAATATGAATATTATAAGTCAGGGGAGAGATTAAATAGTCAATGCCATCTTTGAACGTTCAATAGGACTACAATAAAGAAGAAAACAATAATGTGAGGGGCAAACAAACAGGGGGGCGGCCCCCTAGGAGCTCATTGTCCCCGATGCCACGCAGGCCGGCACGTGCCCCATTCTGATGCTAACTAGGGCCGGGGGTTCGAGCAGGTGTCTCTTGGAGGTGTCCGTTCCGGATAACTAGCCGCCGAATTAGTACTCCCCGCCCCCGCCTAAATGCTCCCGCCTTGCGGTCAGGTGGTGGCAAATTACGTCATTCCTAATGTTGTCGTATCGCTCTTCATCTGTCATCGCTTCAAGGCAGGGAGCGGCATAGAAGTGAATCAAAGCATATCAAAAACCTCATAATTTTTATTTAAAGTAAAAATTTGTAATCTACCTATACTAGAAAAGTGAAATAATTTACTCTGACGATTCCAAACAAAATGAAAATGTTTATTTCGCAATAATAATAAATGGCACACCCTAAAGATATGAATTACTCTCATATTCAACAAGGTTTCTAAGTATTTTAGTATTTTATATCAACAGACCGGTTCAAATAACCTTCAATTCAATTCAAAGAGTTACAAAAATATTTAGACCATGAAATAATTTACAATTACGGTTCTAAACAAAATAAAAATGTTTGTTTTGCAATAATCATAAACGGGACACTCAAAAGATATTAATTACCCACATATTCAACAATAATTACAGTTGAACCACAGGCGATTCAATTTTATTTATCCATCGAAAACAAAAACACTTGTTCAGACTCAATGTCTGCTCCCCAGAGCTTATGAAACTTTAGTAAAAGCGAACCCACGATAGGCAAAATCCACAATTACATAAAAATGTTAAAACATCTTAAGAAAAGTGTAATCATTCTCTGGACTCCAGGACACCTGGAAATGAGGCAGTGGTAAAAAATGTTCCACCACTACAAATTCACGAGCCGAAAGATGGGAAGGTACTTTTAAAGTTGGGATTGCATGTAGCCTCAAGTTCCACAGACTAATAAACCGAGAAATGTAAAAAAAAAAAAAAAAAAAAGTGTGCAAGCGGGGCAAGTGCTAAAAGGGAAAGATTGCACAAGAATGAGAATGTGGCCAACCTGTCAAACCTCTCAGTCCCCGTTTGCCATAAATCATCACTTGGCAAGCCTTTGAAAATAAGAAAATACCCCCTTTCAGTGATTTGGCTCTAACAGACTCAGCAGATTCAAAATATTTTATCATAAAGAAACCAAACTGTATAAATTACTATATCTAAAATATAAATTACCTAAAAACACCAGCGTAATCGTTAAAATAAACATTCTATATTAAAAATATTCATCTGTGTAAAATAACAAGAACATAGGTGGTATTTTATTTATTTGTTTTTATCCATGTACATAATTTGATTATGTTCATTCTATTTATCTTTCTGCTTATATACATCCAGAGATTTTATTTATATTTATGTAAATTTTTTTCATTTATTATTACTCTTATTTGATTTGATTTTAATTTTATCACTATTATTATATATTATTGATCAGTTATCACTATTATTTATTGCACAACGTTGTGGCAGATAGTAATATTTATCATTCAATCAATAAATTCTTTTTCAGGCCAGGATAAAACTGTAATCTAATCAAATCTTGAAATGTAAAAACAATTATTTTTAATAGAAAAAATATTATCTTTCCGAATAGTACAGATTAATGCCTTCACATAGAACATTCATCTGCAGATAATTTTAAAAATAATTTTCTAGCACACGTGACATAGAAATGCATTTCTTTGTTTTTAATAACATAAAAATGTTACTTAGATAATTAATTTATAATAAGGTGTAGATAGTTGACCGTAGATTACTAATTGGAATAAATAAACAAAAAAAATATTTATTTATGGCGACGTTTCAACCAAAGTTTCAGGTCTTCATCAGGGCTATAGAACAAAAGAGATAACAACATTTATCGAAACATAAAATTGGCAAGAAATAGTATACAAACAAGTTTGGAATTATATAAAATATTGAATTGAATCATAAATAATAAAAAATTGATAATTTATAATTAAATAATAAAAAATAATTGATTGATAATCATGGAATTGGAAGGTAGCTGATTGAAAACTGGTAAAGATGAAATATAATATTATGTAGGTACGAAGATATGTAAGTAGTGTCTAAAAAACTGAAAAAACAAATATTGAATATACAAATTGAACAATAGTTGTTATGCAATAGAGTTTCGACCTGAAATTCAGATCGAAACGTCAGCATAAATAAATTTTTTTTTTATTTATGTTGTTCTTTGCTGACCGCACCCCCGACCATCTTCTCTAATCGATAGTTAATTTATCGATAATACCTTTAATGACTTAATAAAGTAACAAATTAGGTTATCGTAGCGAAACAGTTCAACTAAAATTTAATAGTATTCAATTCTGTGTCGGATAAACACCATTAAATATTAATTCGGTAAGATGTAGGCCGTAAACCCCAAAACGCCTTAAACTAAAAAAACAAATTTTACAATTTTACAAACAAATTCTTGACACGAAACGTATTCCTGAATGTCCAATAACGGTTTCTGAACAGCTATACAATAGCTGTAATAATAAAATAAAATAAAACTGCATAAATTATGCACTGTATATACAGCTGAATTACATGCAATAGGCACTTCTCCATGACAGTAACGAATACCAACATAGTTATCATTACCGACTCTTTAAGTTCATTAAAAGCCATGAAGATCATTTACCCGAAACACCTGAAGATCATAAAAATTCACAATTATACCAACATGCTCGAAAACTTGGGAAAAACTGTTTTCTTTATATGGGTGCCGGTCACGTGGTCACGTGGGGATCGCTAGAAATGAACTGACGGACATTGCAGCTAAACAAGCACTTGCTCTTCCAGGTCAGGGCGCGGCCATTCTGACACCCCAAGAAATAAGTCTTCCAAAGAAAAATGAGATATTATCTAGTTGGCAAGCCATGTGGGATGAAAGCCCGCCAAGCAAATTAAAAAAACCATTAAACCATGGACCACATCAAACCGTTCCAATCGCAGGGAGGAGGTAGCTATTGCCAGATTGAGAATAGGTCATACGAGTTTAACTCATGCATACCTGATCAATAAGCAACCACCGCCAAAATGCAAATACTGCAACAGTGTACTTACAGTCAGTCACATATTTGAGTAATGTCATTTTTATTCTGCGAACTTGAGTAGATTGGGAGTAGGACCGAGTGTATCGGATGCTCTGAATGATGACCAGAAGAACCTGGAAATGGTCTTATTTTTCTTAAAAAGGTATGGCCTTTTGGATAAGATTTAAACCAGAAAATCTGTTATACGTAATAAAAAATACTAAAAGAAGTAATTATTTAAATTTTTTTTCGAAATTATTTAAAGAGAAAAATAAAGTGAAATAGAATTATAAATATAAATGAAACAGAATTATAAAGCGCGTAACATGGGCGTTGATGACCTCAGGGTTTTACCCCCTAAAGCCCCAGACAACAACAACAGCTGAACAATTAATTTGATCAAGTAAAGAATTAGAAATTTTCGTTCGAATAGGTCTTATTTCGGGTTTTCAGCTAAACGACGGATTTTAGAGAAAAAAATATAATTAAATAAGTTCTGCATGGGATGATAAGTTATAGCATATAGTTATAATTTTGGACCTGATAATATCCCAGCCACGTTCATTAAAGCCTCTTTACCTTCTATTCTCCTATACTCTATCACAACTATAACTTCTCCCAGCAAAGTCCCACTTACTCTGCTGTCTGAAAAATCACACCGTCCATTGAATAAAATCCAGAAACCCCAAATGATTACCGCCCTATTTCCATTCCCTCTAACATACGTCATGTACCAACCCTTCCCTCGTTCAAAACTCTTCTATTTAACTACCTTTTGCTTCACCAATCTAACCCATTATTGTAATAGTACAGATATTTTGTTTTCTTATTTATTGAGTCAGTTAGTTTATTAATTAATGTATTTTTTCTTCTCTGTATATAAGTTATAATTAAGTGTGGCCACACTGTTTTATGACCAATAAATGTTATTATAAAATTAAAATTACCCTTGTAATTGTTCTAAAGGGATCTAGTCCCAGAATAACTAAAAACTATTTTTCATTTCATTTCATAATTCGGTGAAGTAGTATGGTAATTAAGCAATCTGGTTGGATATTGGGTTCAAACAATCGGAGCAGATGTTTAACCACTATACCTCTTCACCCGATTTATTATTAATTGTAATCATTCGGCGCATACTTTAAATTCTTATGTCTAATTCGCTAGTATGCACCGCACAGGAGATATAGGTGAAGACAAAACAAATGCTTTTTCTGCAAGGCGAGTTTAAGTTAATTAGGATTAGGATATATCAATTAGCCTAAGTCATTATGTAAATGCAATAAAATCGGCATTAAATTTTTACTTTACCTACCTATATATGGATTATATCGTAAGGGAAAGTATTGCGATCGACCAAAATTTCGAAATTTAGTTTTCGATGGAAAAACATTTTTTGAGGTCCCATGAGTCCAAAACACCTCGTAAAATGGTGTGTGTGTGTGCGTGCTCAAAAACGAAACAGAAATTCAACAGATTCAAGGCGGGTTTTGCTTAGGATATAACAGCTACTTCTTCGCCAAATATAAATAGGTGCTTGAGGAATAGGACAATTAGTGAGTTTCTCATAGAACGTGGTAA
This sequence comes from Halyomorpha halys, assembly GCF_000696795.3. Lineage (NCBI taxonomy): Eukaryota > Metazoa > Arthropoda > Insecta > Hemiptera > Pentatomidae > Halyomorpha > Halyomorpha halys. The sequence continues at coordinate 144,065 of NW_027115122.1, forward strand.
ATTTCGATTTGATAAGGTCTCCTGGAATATTGAGGTGGCTACATAGTAAGGAGCATTGAATATTGTTCGGAGGACTTTGAACTGAAAGGATTAAACGCGTTTGATGTTAGAGTTCAACATAATTTTTTTATTTATTGAATGTGATTTACAACTGTACAAATAATAAATACGATAAGTAAATATGTTGTATGTTTCATATACACTTGAAAATCTTGGGAAGGAACCACCCATTGGTGGTACTTCAAACATTAATTTAAATTAGAAGGTCCCATGGCCATCTTCTTTTCAGACGCCTCGGAGGATTATCAGGGATTGTTAAGGATGAAATATTAAGAATTAATGGGTTAGGATGGTTAAGGAGTTTGGAATGAAAAGACGCATATCTGTTTTGGGCCAAATCTGCAACGAATGGGATGTTAAGGTCTTTGTGAATGAGTTTATTTGTGTCGTAATAAGGAGCATCAAGGATTTTACGTAGGATTTTGGATTGTAACGATTGGATGCGGGAAGAATTTGATGGTTTGGTGGAGCCCCAGAGCTCAAGTCCATATGTCCAAATTGGTCTTATTATTGTAGTGTATACTAATTTTTTGTAGTGAATGGGAAGTTTAGAGCGTTTGTCAAGTAAGTGTTGTAGCAATCGGAATCTACGAGCAGTTTCTTGTCGTTTCAGTCTTGTGTGTGGATTCCAAGTAAGTCTCTTGTCAAGATGGAGTCCTAAGTATCGAATCTGTTCAACAGGCATTAGTGGTGTATTTAGAAAGGATACTGTAGGACAGGAGGGCAGAGGTTTACGACGAAAAGTAAAGGTGATCTGGTGGGATTTGTGAGGATTTATTTTGATTCTCCAGTTTTTACACCATTCTTCAATAGATGTTATGTGTGCCTGTAGTGTTTGTGATGCATTAGTTGGGTCGTTGTTTACAGAAAGTATACATGTATCATCAGCGTATGTTGTTAGGACTGTGTTAGGGTGGGTTGGGATGTCAGCTGTATAAACCGTATAAAGAATGGAACCTAAGATACTACCTTGAGGAACACCGGCGGACTGAGAAAAGAGAGATGGGTAGGCTAGGTTATGATTTACTTTAAAGGTTCTATCAGTGAGGTAGGAGCTGATTATAAGGAAATAGAACATAATTTAAACCATAAGTTTCAAAAATCGAATCTAAATATTTTGAAATTTTAAGGTAAATAAATCGTACTGCGCAACCCTGGATTTGTGATTATCAGTCCACCATATACCAGGCAGGCATAGATAGTCAAAGTGGGGAAACACAAGAGAGGAAACTAAGAGTTTAAGTGGAAGGATATAATTGATTTTATTGAATATGGGACAATGTCTGTAGCTAGATGATAAGTAAACAAAGTGTATAGCAAAGGTGCAGTATTGAACCTTGAGGTACTTCAAATTTTAGCTTTTTGGATTTTAAAAATTTAGTCCAGTTAATATATTTTCAGAAGTATAGAAAATAAAAATACTATCGATTTTATCATCGCACGCTCTCGTATCGATATTTTTTTAATGCCTCTGATCTCTAACATATTAAAATCTTTTTATATGTTATAGGAGATGCAGAAAAATAAAATTTCTGAAAATAAGTCCGTTAAAAGCGGAAAAATTAATTTCTAAAACCTACAAGACAGGGAAAAAAATGAACTGAGATTTAGGACAATATGCAGTGTTAACGATATACTAGTTAAACAGTACTTACCACATCAACTCCCCTCGGACGAGCTCGGAATACGGAAGCAGTCACGAGATATAAATAAGGGCACGAGGCTGGCTGCAAACGAGGCGAATAAAAAATAATTAATTATAAAGACGAGCGTGTGATTAGCGAGCACCCCCACTCGACTGCATAGGGCGCTCCGGCTGCAGCTGATGGGGCAGGTGCACTCATTGCATTGTTGTCGTCTCCTCCATGTCCACTTCGATCTTAGCTCGACCGAGGGATAGTTTTTTATTTCCGATTAATCGATTCAGTGGTCGCGGCATCCCAAGAGGAGCCGCTGTCATTGCGGGGTCATGTGGCAGCAACAATGGGACAATGCAACCATGGTATGGGCCTTCTTTGACATTCATAACAACAGTCTGGACCATTTACATACAGTGTATTTTACAAAAACATATGTATAAAACCATACTACTACACATTTATATTTATTAAACGTGAGCTTATTTAAAAAATAAACAAAAAATTAATCCATACAACAATTAGAAACTTAAAAAAAAATTATATTAACCTCAATTTAAATATCTATAATTATGTAACCGATCTAGCCCGAACCCGATATTATTCCTTCCATAATAAACTCCCTAACCACCCAAACCCACTAGTTTCTAACCTTGCTTCCTCTTCCATTCCTAGCAATCCTCCGAGGCGCCTGAAAAGAAGATGGCCTCGTGACATTATATTGTAAACTGTTTTTAGAGTTCTACTACTGGGTAGTTTCTCTACATCCTGTTTCATATCATTATGTCATTATGATCAAATTTACTTGTTGAATTTTTTATAAAGTTGTAAATATCAATAAATAAATAAAAATTAAAAAAATTAAAAAAATATCTATAAACTAATTCACCGTAATTGGTTTTCATATCAAACTATATTTGACCTAATATTACCAACGTTATTTCGGCATCGTGAAAAAGTGAGTTTTTACTGGTTGTTAATGTTTTGAACTGTCCAATAAAAAATATTTCGGCCAAGTCAATTGGAAGTTAGTGTACAAATTATAGTTTTTGAAAGTAGGTCTGTTTCTTGATTTTTTCCTTCTAAATTTCTACGACCACTTCCAATTTAATACTGGAAAAAATTCGTTTTTGCACATTTTTGATTGACTTTTTCCTGGTCCATCAAAAATGTGCAAAAAGAAAAAAAACTTCCGTTGATATTGACTTGGCCGAAATATTTTTTATTGGATAGTTCAAAACATTAACAACCAGTAAAAACTCACTTTTTCACGACGCCGAAATAACGTCGATAATATTAGGTCAAATATAGTTTGATGTGAGAACCAATTACGGTGAAGTATTTTATAGATATTTGAATGTAAGAAAGCACACATCAACATAAGACGCATTTCAATCTGGGGTGTTTTTCACACTTTCCATCATAGTGCGTCAGTAGGTTTCATTTCAATATTCTTAAAAATCTCGAAAAAAAAGAAATGTAATTTGTCAGTTCGAAGTCGGGGCTGGGGGAAAATTATTTGCGATGAAATTACACTCTACAATTGTCATGGAGCTTTTGGTCGAGTCTGGCACCCGGGACTGCTTTACAAACTCCATAAAGTCCTACCTCCTACATACTTTCTCATCATTCGTTCCTTTCTCATTGGTAGATTTTTCCAAGTAAACCACAATGGTTCCTATTCATCCCTCTATTCTCAGTTCGCTGGTGTTCCTCAAGGTAGTATCCTTGGTCCCATCCTCTACACCGTCTAAACAGCTGACATTCCAACCATTCCTAACACTATCCTCTCCACGTATGCCGATGACACATGTGCTCGCTGTCAATAATAACCCATTAATTGTATCCCAAAATCTCCAATCCCATATCACAGCCCTCGAAGATTGGTGTCCTAATTGGAGGATTAAAAATTCCAACAAATCACCTTTACCCTTCGTCGTAAACCTACTGACTGCCCTACAGTTTCATTTAACGATGTTACTCTTACCCCTGTCGAACAGATCCGCTACATTGGACTACATTTGGACAAGCGATTAACCTGGAATCCTCACACCAGACTGGAAAAGACAGGAAACTGCACGTCGATTTCAACTATTACAGCACTTACTCGACAAACGGTCTAAACTTCCAACACATTACAAAAGACTGATCTACATGACTGTAATAAGGCCAATCTGGACATATGGAGTTGAGCTTTGGGGCTCCACTAAACCTTCGAATTCCTCTCGTATTCAATCCTTACAATCCAAAATCCTTCGTAAAATCCTCAGTGCTCCTTATTTTGTCGCAAATAAAATCATACATAAAACCCTTAATGTTCCCTATGTAACCGATCTAGCTCGAACCAAATATCACTCCTTCCATTATAAACTCTCTAGCCACTCAAACCCCCTAATTTCTAATCTTGCATCCTCTTCCATTCCTGACAATCCTCCGAGGCGCCTGAAAAGAAGATGGCCACGAGACCAGCTAATGTAAAATGTCATTAGACTGCTACCAATGGATAGTTTCTCTACACGCCTGTAACACTCCTATTTAACTTAGATCAGATTTACTAAATGTATTATAATGTACAGTTGTAATAGCAATAAATGAATTTAAAAATAAAACAAAAAAAACAATTGTTTATGGAAACCATTTTTAGTTGTTATGGGGTCATTAATATAAACTAAAATTGTCATAGAAACAATTTTTATCAGCTATATAATTAGCTGATGGTTGTATCGTAAATAATTTTTGCCCAATTCTGATTGTAGTATCGCTGATGTTGGATAAATAAAGAAGAGCCCGATACCGAAGATGCCCCCCCTCTTAAAATATTTATGAAAACAGGTCGGTTGTCTTATTGATATCTCCTAGCTCCTCCCCTCGGCCAAAAATGTAATCGGAATTTTTAATACCTCCCTCCCACCATCCTCTCCCACTTCCCGATTAGAATTGTTGATATCGGAAATTAATAATTAATTTTTTTCTCCTCCTTTCGAGCCTTTAGTTTATTCCCTTCCGAAGAAATATGGGTCGACAATTTATCTTCTATATTTGATTTTTTATTTTTTTCATAAAACTTGAAAATCAGCTGAATTCATGCGTGTTCAGCTAAGAAAAAGATGAAACAGACAAAGAGAAACTCCTCTAAAAGGGACAACCCTCAGCAGTGGACTTCCCTCATGAAGTACAATTTTATAAAATTCCCGAAGAACTAATATAAGATAAATTACTAATATGAGATAGTCATCGATAACTTTCAAGTGGTAATGCTTCTGAGCGGATTCGACATCAACGAATTCCTATAGATGAAATTTAATTGGAGCTAAAAGAAGGCCTTCCAGGGGTTTCAACATTTTTCTCAATCCCCCCCCCCAATTTTCATCGTGCGTCCCTAAGAATTTGTATACCTCACTGCTAGCCCGAGCACGTAGGGTTTCAACTTTTTCTCTACCACTGCCACTTCAATTATTATTAATAATAATAATAATAATCGTTATTTATTCTGGGATTGGCCCCTTTAGAATAATATTACAGGCGTTAAAATTAGGCTTTAGAGCCTTAGAGTAAAATACGAAATAAAAATGAAATTATAAAACGTCATAAAATATAATGAGTTTGAAAATATAAAAATGAACAACAATAATTAACAGAATATATAAAATAAAACCATATGCCATATCATACAACATAAGGTGACTAACATCTGACAATAAATAAAAAGTAAAAAATCAAATACATAATAAAAAAAAAAAAATAATTGAGAAGGTACAATTTCTGCTAATGTATATGTTTATTTTAAAAAAAAATGAATATAAACGAAAATCTGGAATATCAAATATAGAAAATATACTAACGATATATGTTTTTATTACTATAAAAAAAATAATAACAATAAAGAAACTTTGTTAAATCCGGTAATAAGCACCTCAAAGTTTTGGGTCTTTGTGTAATCTAATAATATTTAAAAAAATAATAATAAATAATCATCTAACTAATCACAATATTAAGGAATAATCCAAAAAATGAAATAATAAAAAGGAAAAAGAAAGAAGTGGTACATACATGTTAATAGACTTTTCGTAAATAATAAAACATGCAATAATATTTATGTTAAATATTATTTCTCTATTCACATCTTATTTCAAACCTTTAATTGTTATTCATCCGGAATTGGGTGGACAGAACGTAGTCCAAGATACGATATTTGAAGATTGGAAGGGTATTAGAACTATGAATGAGGGAGGGAATAGAATTCCATAGGCAAGAGGAACTGATGAGTAAAGTAATGGAGTTAATTATTTCACTTTTTATCTCTTCAATTAAAATAGAGAAAAATATGACATAAATAAACTATAACTTACGTTCCATTTTATAAAGGGTTTACCCAAAATTTTAACTCATAATTTTCAATTATAAATTGTATTTTTTTTAAATATTATAGGTTCTTTAATATAATGATATGTAGTGAAATATCTCTTCCTTGTTAAAATTCTTTATTTTAATGAATCATTAACAACATTTCCTGGCTATCAATACAAATTTAGACTATTTACATTATGCATACAACAATTCAATTAATTAACCATAATTTTCTTTATTTAGAACAAATACGTTAGTATAAATAAATTATCAAATATCACAATTAAGCTGTTCTCCTTATTAGTCATATGTATAATATCAATAATCATATTACAGTAAAATTTGTAAATAAAATAT
>NW_027115122.1:150587-152063 GCF_000696795.3 Halyomorpha halys
AAATAAATATTGTTTAATAGATTTTTCATCTTTTTATGAAATAGACGTAGGAGATAATTAGCATAGATATTATAAATCTATTTGTTATCACTACTGTAAGGATATAGAATAAGAGCCGGGAAGAAAAAAAGGCAGTTATCTCACCCCAATTTTTGATTACTTTAATGAAAACTAGGCATAATCACTAGTCAAAATTGATGAGTCGGCCAAGTATAGGTAGGAAGAATAAAAAATAGGAGATACGTTTATCTTTGTAGAAGTATTAGTATTTATATTTGATAAAATATTCACAAACAGTTAATTTCTAGTGGTTCGTATAATAAGTTTGATTTATGTCAGGAACATAAGACGTACATATGTCTGCCAAAACTCAAAAAATTATTTTAGAAAAGGGTGTTTCGAGGTGCTAAAAATGAATATCAACTTTGATAGTTCATTCATCCTTAATTGTTTCAATACAGTACGTATATTGAAGCACAATAAGGGTTATTATGTAAAAACGATTTGACAATATCGTAGATTATTAAATTGTATAATAGAATAAGAAAAAACCATCGAAATCGGAGCAGTATTAAGGATTATACAGCGAAGTTAGCCGTAATCATTTATGTTATGATAGTTATATCCTTATCACTTCACTTATATATTAATTGATATCAAAGTTTCATTACTGTTCAATTAATGTATACACATCCCCAAATAAAGCAATAGCAATGTATGACCAGTCCTTCGAATAAAAAAAAAATTATTCAAATATTTTGTCTTTAATAATTCTTGAATTCCATAATAAAGTTTTGTCCATTTTGTGACAGCCTCATGTTGGGCAAGTAGTTGTCTGAGCACGTAAACAAGGAATGTTTAGTAAGATGTTCTGTTTTTATTGTTAATGGAAGTATGCAATATCCTTTTTGAATAATGGATGTTAATGAACAAAAAAAATTAAATTGTACCTGAGTGGTCTTAAGCAACATTAAAAGAAAAAAAAAAAAAAGTATTTCACATTAGGTCACATTCCCCGATCCACTCTTCAACAATTATAGGCGAAAATAAAATTTTATAAATTTTTTACTTAGATTAGATAGATAGATAACTGCTTACTAAACAGTTCAGGGCCGCTTAAAATGTGTTGCAGATGAATGTCTGAGTTGTATGCATCCTGTTCTTCTACTATTATGCCAACTTCATATAATCCTACAAGATCAAAGTTGTCAATTCATTTCGAGACACCGAGGCGAAGTCCTGGACCGAAAGCAATATCAGCTGGAAGATAGAAGCACTGGAAGGTGGAACAGCCCTTGGTGGATTCCAGGTGAGGAACAAACTATTGCCAAGTTCCAAGCCGCTGGAATGTCTTCATCATCCCCTTAACTATTGTCTCCGACAGTTCAAACGTTAGGCGGCGCAGCTAGTTTCACCAATAAGATATTAGTCTTAGGAGCCTCGGCAAAGTACAACTAACTATATATAGATAATAGA
>NW_027115122.1:158004-176455 GCF_000696795.3 Halyomorpha halys
TATTTAGAAGATTTATTAGATACGGTAATATGCAAAATCCCATTTTATATGCCGTTCATATATAAAATTGTTTATTATATAATAATCGTGATACTAATTAAGAATAAATAAATATAACAGTTTTAAATGAATTTAACAACTATTCTTCTGGATTAAATTTTCCTATAGAATTCGAAATAGAAAATCAAATAACATTTTTTGATGTACTTTTAGAAATAATTAGAAACTCGAATAGGGAAAGAGAAACAAAATGGTGGAAAAAATCCTATCCACTCTGGAAGATTTATACATTATAACAGCCAATGTCCAAAAACATATAAAATCATTTTATAAAGTTCAACTAAAACTTAATAAAGCAGGCCCGAAAATTAACATCCCCTAAATCAAAAAATAGAGCATAAAATAAAGTTGTAAATCTCCTCCTATCAAAATGGATACCCACATAAAATAGTCTGCCAATTATTAAAGCAAATACAAGTTATGATGAGTCAGAACTCAAGAGTTAAAAATAAAGGAAAATAAGGGCACGAAATGAGACACGCAAGCTCAACTAAGATATTACTTCATTCTTCTGTATAATCCTATATATATACCTTCTGGCTTGTTTACATGGGGAGTTTAGGTATTAGAGGTAGACTCATATTACCTATGCTCTGTTTCTAACTTACAAATATTGACACAACTAGAACACCAAGAAACCAACAGCAACAGATGCTACACAATTACGTACCAACACTCAGAGAGGATTTCAAAAACCCTAAACAATACCAAAAAAATGATTACAAAATTACATACAAAAACATGGCCACTTTATCCAAACATTAAACAAACACGACGAAAGACAAAGAGAAAATAGAGCTACAATCTAATATAGTGTAAGGAATTCCCTATTAGAGGTATTCATGATGTTAAATGGAAAACTTATGTTAAATGGAGAAATATTTTCTTCTTTTAGCATGTTACAACGATACAACATATTACATGGTTCAGAGTCTGCTACTAGAATAAATGCTTGTCGGAAAAAGCACAAACATTCACCAAGCTATGTCGATAACCTTAGTCATGTCGGGTCTGATAGGAAATACTTAAAACAGAAATAGTTCAGAGGGAACCGACACAAGCAGAGTAAACACGAACGCACATCAAAGGAAAAGGGAAAAACACCGCACACCGACCTTTCGCTTAGGCTGCTAGGACACGGCTCTGGTCCACTTTGTAGGGATCCGTTAAGACAGTTAGATTGGAGGAAAGGTGGCAACTAAACTAGATGGCCCGGGCCAAACATTGGTTAACCATAAATAGTTTTCTTCCATTATTTTTTTTTATTATTTTATTTTTATACCAGATCTGCCTGGTGGGCCTTACATGGTTGATATAACTTTATATATATATATTTTTATTATTTTGATATCTTCATTGACCGCCGCCCTGACTATCTTCATACGGTCAATTTTCTTTTTCCAATAAACTAAGAGACGGAAAACTAGCTGCTTCCTTAGTTCTAAGGTAAGGAAAACTGTGTACAATTTTTGTTTTTATTTCTCTTATATCTTCATTTCTATTCTTACGTGCTATTACGTTTCCTTGACATTTTAAAACTAATAATCTATGTTACTTTTTTTTTATGTAATATTTTTGTTATGTCAATCATTTGTACATAAAAAATAACCAAGAATGAAATTGTATAAGATCAAATAATTAACATTATCGGCAGGACCTTAGCGAGTTAAAAAAATCTGCGCCCTCCAATACCGGGGGGTCTGAACATTTTTTTAGAATTTCTGAAAACTATTTATTGTTTTAATATAAAAAACTCCCACTTACCAAGAAAAAAAAACAGCAGTTTGAAAATGAACTAGGAGTTGAAATTGCACTAATCTAAAAAAAAAAGTGCTTTTTCCGCTCTTAGTCCAGAAACACCTCGCCACCGCTTAGGTAAAGTCAGTGTTATCTATTAATATGGATGAGGAAAATAACCATACATTGGAATTTAAGAGTGTCATGGATGCGTTATAAATCCTTATTTACTAGAAAAATATAATGATTTCAATCTAACAGTACATATAGAAATTGATGATATTTAACTACTTCTGACATTTCTACTTTACGAAAAATACAATTAAATGTTCTCTGTTCCAGAAAAATTACATCCATTCAATTAACATTTTCACTGAAGAGATTTAGTTATAAATTCTAAATCTGTTCAGTCAAAATGTTAATTGAAAAGTTGTAGTTTTCCTAACAGAAAGAACCATTAATTGTATTTATACATGTATATATAGTTGACTGTAAAACTTAAATATAACAAGATGGTCAGGGTTGCGGTAAAAAAAAAAGAACAAATAGTTTATAACTATTTTAATGTCCGACGTTTCGTCCCACTTTGCAGGGCTGTTCAAAGCGAAAGGTTGAACAGGATTGTATTGTTTATAAAGTCAGTGGAAATGTAAGTGAAGTAAGACATCGATGTAATAATTTTTAGATGAACTGGATAGTGTGACAGTTGTCTATAACGTCGTTCAAAATATAGACATAAATATTAGTATTAAGGGTTTGAAGGAGGTGATCAGGGCTGCGATCAAGAACAACAGTAGTTTTCAACTTGTCCAAGTTTCGTCGCACAGTATAGGTCTTCGTTGGGGCTGTTATGATGTAAATAATGTAACGTTTGAAAACGACCGAATCATTTTCTAAAGTTTTTAAATCCCTAATATTAGTCCCTTCATTTTATTGTTTACATCAGTACAGCCGGTTAACAATATAATGTAACTATGTAGCTACATTGTGCGGCGAAACGTCGGTAATCAATTGATAGGTATTGACCTATTGACAATCCTGGGTATTATTAAGGTGTTTCGTCATCTGCCCCTATACCTGGTCAGGGTATCATTTCTTCGAACCTTTTAGGGCGTCGCCGGATATGAAAACATCTGTGTTAAGTTTGCTACATTACCCGAGTCCCCTGAGAAAATTAGATTGGCTAACCTTTAAGAGTTCTGATAAAAATGACAGGTTTGACGAAGGACCAGAATCAAATTAAGCCGGTGCAGGCCTGGACATGTCAAACTTTCTCATCCACTCTCGGACCTGAGGAGGGGCATGCCTACCTCAGGAGCGTTCGGTCACTGATGGCCAATGAAAAATGAGATTCAAAAATAAGGTAACGCCTCAAAAGGGAAGGAAAAAGGACAGTCAACAGGAAGGTTTAGAAGAGAGAGGACCAGGTTTGAGAGAGCAGCAGAAGCCGGAGCGGAGCAAGATGCACTAGGGCCACGAGGACACCTACGGCACTACATCCCACGGCATCAGCAGCTATAAGTATAAATTAAACAATAAGTAATAATGTAATAATCTATTTTATATGACAACCGTTTATTTGAATCATTATAACCATTTTAATCATAGTAATAAATTGTAAATAAATAGTTAATCTCTTTATGTAGTTTATATACTATTATATATATATATCACCCTTTATTATACTATATAATTAATCGTAACAACATTTTATAAATATAAAGGTATTTAATTGGTAAACTGGTAAACGCACAAATATCCTTTGGAAAAGAATCCAATCATAATAATACTTTTTTAAGACTCAATATATAATTAATTAATAAACTTATGTTTGGATAATTGCCTTCAGCGATTATCCTGGCAACCCGATTAAATTTCAAGGCAATATATAGCACAATAAATAGTTATTAAGTAGGAAAATATAGTTGGGGGTTGTTTCGGCCAGAATAAATATAATTGTCTATGTGATTATTATTATTTTTTATTTATAGATAAACTTACTATTGTACATCTTGTTATTTTAATTTTTTTTTTTTCTCCACTCCTTAGTTTACTTTATAGCATTTTATTATTCTAAATGAAAAACATACTTTTAGTTGTTTTGTATCTTTTTTAGCTCCGAAGCTTTGAAAGAAGAGCGTCAGCAAATAAATGGCCGTTAACTATTTTTCTGTTCCTTCTTGACCGCCGTCCCAGACCATCTCCCATACTTAAACCCTGGAATTCCCTGTACTATAAGAAATCATGGGACAGGAAGCAGGCAAATCGGAATTCCCCTTTTGATTTTCCAGTTGGGAATTCAGGAATTGCATTGCTTCAATTTGAATGATAATAGACATTTGTACCTCTAATAGTTCCTGAATTAAAGTTTTTTAAAACTAAATTTTGTTTTCAAATAAAAAAAAAAAATAGATTTTTTTAATCCTCACTTAGATTTCCGGTCTTCCACTAGTAGCCCTGATGAAGGCTAGACTCTCTGGCCGAAACGTTGGAATAAGTTATCTCAACTACATTGTGTTATTTACTGACCGCACACCCAACCATCCTCCTCATATATATTATCAAAGGTCAACTTATGTTCTCATCATTAAAAAAAAATAACAATGTTTTAAGAACTAATTTCAGTCAATATCTAAAGAACAATAGTGTACCATAGAATGGTTCTTAATGATTATCTTTCTAAGAGTTAATTATATAATTAAAATATATTAACAAAATGTTAATTTCTCTCTATTCGTTAAAAAAAAAATTAATATTTATTAGAAAAATTATACATAACAATCATCTTTTCCTCACTTATATATATCCATGGTCAAGTAACCACTCATCTTTAATATGTAGTAGAAAAATATATTTGTTCTTCATAGAAGACCGTCTTCTTAAAATTCACATACAGTCAATAATCTATCTACAATATATTTTGTACTTTAAAATGGATAAATATTAATGTATTGGAAAGATAGTTTTGACCGTATGAAGAAGATTGGAGCAAAATTTATTAATTATTAGTTTATTATTTAATCTAATACAATTTCATTTTTTATTTATTTTTTATATATAAATGATTGACTGTATTTTTATGAATATTAAAGAAATGGTCGGGGGTGCGTTCAAAAGGAACAAAAAACAATTAACAACTATTTATTTGCCAACCTTTTGCCCCACTTTTCAGAGCTTCATTGGGGCTAAAAAGGTTACAAATGAACTAAAAATGTGTTGACAATGTAAGATAATAAGATTGTATAAAGTAAACTAAGGTGCGACTAAAAATTATGTAAATATTAGTGAAAAAAAATATATAAATATGAACAAAAATAAAATGTACAATAGTAGGTATACATAAAAAAACAATAACATAGACTATCAGATTTAAAATGTGAAGGAAACGTAATAGCACGTGACAATAGAAAATATAAGAGAAATAAAAACAAAAATGTTACACCGTTTTCCGTTTCTTAGAACTAAGGAAGCAACTACTTTAGTTTTCCGTCTTTTAGTCCGAGTGGTGGTCAATAAAGGCATAAAAATAGTACAATAAAACTATTTATTGTAAACCAATATTTCGCCCCATTTTGCAGGGCTTCGTGAAAGCTAAATAATAAGACAAGATACAAAAATTTCAGAATTAACAAAACATTACAAAACAATTGTCAAGTATATAAAACAACTAAAAATAATAAAATATTAATAATAACAATATGAGGAAATATACATGTTGGTAGACTGGAGACAAGTTGTTAATCAATATAACCAGGTGTGATATAAGTTCTCAATATAGATCTATGCACATAAATTATAGGAGACTTCACATTAAAACTAGTAACGTTAACGGAGGAAGTTGCTCTAACTCGCTTGAGAATAGGTCATATTCTCCTCACGCACTCTCACCAGATCAGAAAACTACCAACTCCAACGTGCGTAGTCAGTCCATTCTCATAATTAGACATACTTTTGAAGAATGTACTCACTATTAGCCAACAATAAACAGGATAGGACTGACCCAAAATTTATCAGAAACTCTCACAGATGAGGAAGCTAAAATTACATTAGTGTTTGAATTTTTAAAAGCACATCGTCTTCTTTCCAAATTATAAATCCTCTTCGATTTTAATTTTTTTTAATTATATTTATTTTTTTTTTTTTATTTTTATAATTTTTTTTTTTACTTTTATCATGCCATAGGCGTTGATGACCAGAGGGTTTTACGCCTTAAGCAACAATAAACAAACAACTAGTAACGTTAGTTAACAATAAATAGTTTCCTTTCACTATTTTGATACCTTTATTGATCGCCACCGGACTACCTTCCTCTAAAATATTAATGTAGTTTTACCTTTTAGCAAAATGCTATATATTAAAGTAAGAATAATAATTTTTTTTTAAATCTGATAAAAAAACTATTTTATTATGTCATATGTTAGTTATTCTAGAAAAATTTAAAAAGTATTTTTTTAAAAACTATTATTCCTCCCCAAATATATACCTAATTTTATTTTAGCTGAGACAACACGTATCGCCTCGATATACTCGTATACGCTGAAAACACACTACAATTATATTTTGATATTCTGTAGGTGCCGGGTGTCTGCTAACCTCATACCTTAGCAAAAGAGGTGATAAAAAAGAGTTACTACTGGTAGTGTAGGAATCTAAGGAATAATATGGAGTTGGTCTCAATACTTTGTCTTACCGATCTGCGCGGAAGATTTACCGCAGGCAAAGTGTAAAGGAATCTGAGAAAAAAAGTAATCTTGAAAAACTACTCCGATTTTTTTTTTTTTTTTTGATTTTTTAATAGAGAGCTTATGTGCGATAGAAACAGAAAAACCATATTAAATGATCATTTTGATTTGGTATTGATGAAAAGAAGAATTGCTCAATTTAAGTGTAAAACCATGGACGCATATTAGTATCAATAACTGCCCAACCTGTAAGAAAATAAAAAGGAAGATACCATTCACTCCTTAACAATCTGTCACAAGTCTAGTGAAATTAGAATACAATTAGAGCAACAGACCTGCTCTTCAGGACAATTACACAAGGCTCTAATTGGAGAGATCTTAGCAACTCTGTACGACGGGCTACACTAGAAGGAGCTCAGTTGATTAACGTGTGAGGGATAAATGCTGTAACACAGTTTGATATTATTTTTTTATATTTTAAAATACACATTTACCCTTCGTCTAGCCCCACAGTATCTTTTAATAATACCCCAATTATTCCTGTTGAGCAGATCCGTTACTTAGGACTACATATGGACAAACCACTGACATGGAATCCTCATTCAAGACTGAAAAGACAGGAAACTGCTCGTCGACTCCGACGACTATTACAACATTTACTAGACAAAATTCCAATCCACTAAACCATCTAATTCCTCTCGAATCCAATCCTTACAGTCCAAAATCCTTAATGCTCCTTACTTTGTCACAAATCAAATAATCCATCAGGACCTCAATGTCCCCTATGTTGCCGATTTGGCCAGAACCAGATACCAATCCTTCTATAATAAACTTCCCAACAACCCCAAACCAACTCGTTTCTAACCTGGCTTCTCCTTCACTACCTAATAATCCTCCTAGGCGTCTGAAAAGAAGATGGCCTCGAGATCTTCTCCTTTAGAAGTGTTTTTGGAGTTCTAACTATGGGTAGATTCTCCATATGTTTGTATCATGTCATAATATCACTTACAGCAAATTTACTTGATGAGTATATATGTATACAGTTGTAAATAACAATAAATAAATTATTTAAAAAAAATATATTTTTTAAAGATTAAAAACACATAGACATAGGAAAAAATTTCCGTTTGTGGAAGCCTGTGTAATTTTAACTAAAACATATAAGTAACGATCCTTATGTATTAAAAAAAAAATAAATAAATAAGTTACGTGCATTAAAAACAATGCTTTTAACGAGTCAATAATTTAAAAAAACACGATAATTATATTTAAAGAAATAAAATAATATCAAACTGGTATGGCATTTCTCCCTCACATGTTAACCGACTGAGCTCTTTCCAGTGTAGCCCATCTTACTGAGTTGCTAAGAGCTCTCCAATTACAGCCTTTTAATAAACTGAATAATTGTTCTAGAGAGCAGGTCCGCTGCCCAAAATATTTTATTATAATTTCACTATACTTTTCAATAAGTGAATAGTACTTTCCTTAACACCGCAGTTACTGACAGTTATTCAAACTGTCATGTGTACACTTAAATTGAGCAATTCCGTCCTACAACGGAAAATCGACCGCATGGACATTATACTATAAATATGTTTTTCTATATCTACTGCATATATGCCTGCGTACAATGAAAAACTGGATCGGAGACATTTTTCATGATTATTTTACTTTTTTGATTCCTCTAAGCTACGTCTGACAATGATTTTGATTGTTTAAATTCTTATTTGATTGTTTTTGAATCTTTAATTGTATTTATATAAATAAATGAGGAGAAGATGGTTGGGGATGCGGTCAATGAAAAACACAAATAAGTACGATTAACTTATTTTAATGTGCCGACGTTTCGGCTAGAGTTTCTAGCCTTCTTCAGGGCTAAAAACAAAACAAGATAACAACCACAGTAAGTATAGAAAAATAAAAAAATAAATAGAAAGTATAAACAGAATAATTTTACAAAGTAGAATTAATAAAATGAAGTGATGAGAGAAGCGGGAAATAAAATGTATACATAGGTAAATGAAAAAGTGGGTACAATAACATACTTAAGGAAATGAAATAAAATTAAAGTTATATAATGCAAAGAAGTATGAACATATTAGTTATTATTAATTTAAAATTTAAATATGAAAAAAAATGAAAATTGAGAGGAAGAAAATATATGTAACAATAATTTCATCTATTATTGTTACATATATTTTCTTCCTTTTAATTTTCATTTTCTTTTCATATTTAAATTTTAAATTAATAATAACTAATATGTTCATACTTCTTTGCATTATATAACTTTATTTTTATTTCATTTTCTTAAGTATGTTATTGTACCCACTTTTTCAATTACCTATGTCTACATTTTATTTCCCGCTTCTCTCATCACTTTATTTGATTAATTCTACTTTGTAAAATTATTCTGTTTATACTTTCTTTTTATTTTTTTTATTTTTCTATACTTACTGTGGTTGTTATCTTGTTTTGTTTTTGCCCTGAAGAAGGCTAGAAACTCTAGCCGAAACGTTGGCACATTAAAATAAGTTAATCATACTTATTTGTGTTTTTCATTGACCGCACCCCCAACCATCTTCTCCTCATTCATCATCCACGGTCAACTATCTTTCATAATATATAAACAAATATATGTTATTCATTCATTTTTGTTCTCTGTAGAAAGGTTTTACAATTCAGTCAGATGAAGAAAATAGCGCATGTAAATTGTACATTTCTACTCAAGGGAAAAAAGACCCTTCAATGGAAGGGATTAGAATAAAGTCGGGAAGAGATCAAAAGGTTCAATAAGAATCGTCCCATCCCCCCCCCCCCGAGGAGCGTCTGCCCAATGTAAATTTGAAGACAGAAACAAAAACCGGATTGTGTACATGGCGAATACTTCTACTACTGAGCACGGGACAGGAGGACGATATTGACAAGGAGTGACAGCCAGAGGGATCAATGGCAGAAGGGTAGTGGGCGTGGTCGAGGGAGCCAATGGGAGGGGGTGGGCGTGGCCTGGGGGGGGACTACTTTCTGGATGGGCGGTCCTGCGCCGGCCTTCAGTTGAGTGCCAGTGTTCACGGGGCGATGCTCGAGTTTATCCCTTGCAGCATGGTCCATAGTATGGAGGCGATCAGGCCTTGCAACGCTGCCTCCGGTAAGTGATTATATAATTTACATATAATTAATTATATCTAGTTTAGATATTATCATTATCAAGTCCATTTGTATATTAAGAACATATTTTGTGTTAGTAAACAAGTAGAAAACACGTGCTGTTTATGGAAATTTATCTTTGACAGTCATCTCATCCTCTCTTTCTGTTGCCTGGAAACAACAATAGCTAATTTCCAACTTCAAAAAAAACCGTCAGTACTTAGCTTATACAGAATAAATGGTCATAATTGTAAGATATGAATGAAGAGAATTATTTAACTCCAATTTTTTATTACTTTAATAAAACCTCATTATAATTACTAGCCAAAATTGATGAGTATGTTAACTATAGTTAGGGGGAATAAATTATGGCTGTTAAAAAACCTTAAAATAATTAACTATATCTTTAAAACTATCTACAAAACTAAAAAACCTAATAGAAGATCATTTAAATTAGAGTAAATTTACTAAAATATGAGCCCTATTGAGGTTCAATAGTTCTCAAGATACAGTTGCTTTAAAAGAAACATTACTTTAAAAATCACTTGTAAGTAAATTTATTGTAGGAAACCATGAGACATAAATACATCTATCAGAACTCAAATTATAGCTAGTTTAATTTATTTTTAAGTATTTTATGACATTTATCTTCGTAAGAGTTGTAGTTCTCTCCATATTAGCTAAACTTAATTAATTTTTAGTTGCTAGGATAAAACTTTACTACAGAACTTATCTAATGAATTTTTATTCTGAGTTTGAAATATTCCATTAACTCTTCTGGGGTCTTTCTACAGACTATTCCAACGCTATTGGGTCTGTCAAAAAAATTAAAATCCAGTCTATGATACTATCTATATCTACGTTGAATAAAAAAATATTATATTTAGATATGCTACTGTTTTGAAGCAAAGCAGTGATATGCTTTAACGTTAGTGTGATACAATAATATATGTATTATTTTTCCTTGTGTTATCACGTATAATTATGTTAAATTGATTGTCCTTAAGATCGTTTCATAATAAAGATGTTTCAATCACAACATTCATCATTCAAATGCTCAATCCGGTAGTAAATATGAATGAAATAATGATACGGCAACTTAAAGAGAAATGAATGATCAATCCACGATATACCATATCCTCTTGTCGTGGCATTCTTTGATTGTCAATATTATCTGTGACAAGTGAAAATGAAAAAGTCAAACAGAAGTCGAACTTTTCATAAGCGGTCGCTTCTAATAAAGTAAAATGTCTTATTTAGGTTTAAAAAATATAATTGTTACCTGATTTACCATTAATAAGGTTTTTTTTTTTATTATTATTCAAATAGGTACTGCTATCTTATGTAAGAAATAATTGCTTATATACATACATACTCTTATTGCAAGCAGATAAATTGAATGATTAAAATAAAGATGTGTGCAATATAAGCCAAATGCTTCAAGTCTATACTCCCCTTTAATATATACCGCACGCGTGGATACTTTTTCTCTTGACCATTTATTGCGAGATTCTTTTATAGATTTTATGTTTATTTTTTTCCTAGAGTTACTACAAATAATAATTAACTATTTGTCTTTAAGATTTTTAGATCATAAAGATGCGTCATTTACAACAGTCCACCCACTATAGATGTAAGTTTTTAAAATAAATTGATTACATTCAAATGCAGAACCATATTTGAGCTCACAGCTTTGTCACTCCCAAGTTTAAACATTTATTTTTTTGATTCGATAAAATATAAATTAGTGAAATAGAGTCTGCTTCGTGGTCAAGTGTTAAAATATGAACTAAGAACCTCAAAACGAGAAAAAAACCTATTTACATACTTTCATAGTTTTACCGCCAAATTAAGCTATAGTTCGAAAAAAAAATTGATATTATAAAAAACAATTATAAATTAACCTTCCTTCATTCAACATCTCGAAAGATTCGCGAATTAAAAATTATGAATCTTACAAATAAAGGTTGTTTTAAGGTTTCTAAACTGAAAAAATGAATAAAGGTTTTAAAAACAAGAAAAAAAAATCATTGCGAAAAATGGTGGTATGTAATACCTGTTAAAAAAGAGATATTCACCTTTATTTTTCAAGGTTCAAGAAGATTTTCATTGTTATGAATTATTTAAACCAAGAAAGATATATTAATATGGGTTCAAACTATTTTATAAATGGAATATAAAGATTAAAATTCATATTAAATGTTGTTCAAAGTGATTGTCTTGAGCACTAAGACATGCTTTTATTGTTATAACTAGCAGACACGGCAATGATACGGTAATTAAACACTATTGAAACTTTGATATCATTATAATATTATTATTATAATACATAGATGAAGTGACGGTAACTATAGTAACATAAAAGATAACTTCTCTGTAGAATGTTTCAAACAAAGTTTATATATTTTCTCTACTTAATTTTTCAGAATTTCTATTATTCTTGTAAATATGTATATTAGTAGTAATTGTACCTTTCTATTTATCATTTTTAGTTTAATTACATTTGATTTTTATCATTTTTGTTTTGTATTATTTATTATTAGAAGTGTTTGCCATCTTATGTTTTATGATATGACATATGATTTTACTTTCTTATTTTATATATTCTGTTAATTATTGTTGTACATTTTAACTTTTTCAAATTCATTATTTTATTATGTTTTATGGTTTTATAATTTCATTCTTATTTTGTATTTCCAAGGCTCTAAAACCTAATTCTGAAGCCTGTATATTATTCTCAAGGTATCAATCCCAGAATAAATAAAGAATATTATTATTATAATCGTCAATGCCGGTCCGATTTAGTTGATTCTTTTTCTCCCTTGAGATGATTTATCAATCCATCATGTTGTCTGGCCGATCAAAGTTTTGTAAAAGATTTTTTAGAAGCGAAACTTAGTTGATATTCATTTTTAACACCTCAAGAAACCCTTGTATAGGAATTTTTGAATTGAATCAGAAAATATAATTTTGTAATAAAATATCGGCCTTTGTTTTTGAAAAAAAAAAGAGATAACTTCAACCCTACCCAACCAATGCACACCAAACTTGGCAGTGGTTCAGGGTTCTATCAAAGGGCACATGCCGAATCTGATTAAACGCATTAGAACCGGAGATATAATTTATTTCGCCCTTATAAATCTAAATTTTGTTAAAGTAGGTTGAAAAGGCAGATATTCAGCTTTCCAAAGGTTCTATTAAAGTATGGATTGGATAAAATGAAGAGGGGTTATGAACGATCATATAGACAATAATGATCATCGGAATAAATAAATCGAACTTTTGATATCTTTCAAAAATCTGAGGGTTTGAGACGACTCAAAAAACGAATATCATTTGCTTTTTGTTAAAAAAAAACATTGTTAATCTACTTTCTGAAATACTCATTAATTTTTTTTTTCAATTTTTAGGAAATATAAAATCATTTATTATAGAATCGTTAATATTTGTTTCTAATTCTTCAGAAAAAGACAAGGAAACATAACAAAATATAAAAATAAAAAAGAATATGTAAGTGAAATAAAAACAAAGATTGTACACAGTTTTCCATTCCTTAGAACTAAGGAAGCAACTACTATAGTTTTCTGTCTCTTAGTTTTCCGTCTCTTAGTTTATTGGAAGAAGATAGTTGGCCGTGTGAAGTAAATTGTAGGAAGATCGTCCGGGTGGCTGTCAATAAAGCTATCAAAATAGTAAAAGAAAACTATTTATTGTTAACCTACTTTCTGAAATACTCATTTTTTAAAATTTTTAGTAAATATAAAATCATTTATTATAGACTCCTTAATATTTGTTTCTAATTCTTCAGAAAAATACCAACTGATTGACATATTAATACCGTAGTATTATAAATCCTTATGTTGCCTAAATAGTTTTTAGGCAACACAAGGATTCTAACGTTTAAAGCATAAGTAATGTTTAAATAGTTTTTAAACAGTTAGGAATAAAAAGTCATATTAGAATATTATATATAATTCATCTCCTAAACAAAGCGATTGTGGACATACCTTCACTTTGAACAACATTTAATATAAATTTTAATGTTTACATAAATAATAATGAATAAATAGATATTATTCATTTCATATAACGTAAATAATTCATAACAATGAAAATCTTTAGGAATCTTAATATCGCCTAAACAAAGCGTTTAGGCGTTCCTTCAGAGGAAATATTTTTCTTGTTTTGAGATCCTTCAGTTTGGCCACTTAACCATGAAACACCCCGTATAAAAGATATCAACTTTCATATTAAGAAGATAGTTAGGGGTGCGGTAAAAATAAAACAAAAAATAGTTAACAATTTTATTTATTTGCCTACGTTTACCGCCACTTCGTATAGCTTCAAGGCTATAAAGGTATAAAAACCAATAAAATATTTTTATATGGTAGGACAATAAGATACAAAAAGGTAAATTAAGACAGGGTTAAAATTGTGTATATATAAGTGAAAAGAAAATTATATACAAACAAATAATTTTAATGAATGGAAAATGGTCCGGGTGCGGTCAAAAAAACTCAAATAGTAGAATTATACTATTTTATTGAGCCAACATTTCGCCCCACGTTGCAGGGCTTCGTCAGGGCTAAAAAAGATACAAACACATAGTTACAAAAGGAAAAAAAAAACATAAGTGCAAAATAACAGGTGTATAAAATGTAAAAAAGTAAGATACAATAAGAAAATTAAGGTTGTAAATAGTAAATGAAAAGGGTAATAGTAATAGATAGATAAGAGAAGAAATATTAAAGTATGTATTTTCTTATTTTCTAAAGAGATGTAAAAAGAAAAAAAAAACACAAATCAAATGATGAGACAGAATGCATATCTTTTTTGACGGCAATCAAAAATAAAGTGACCGTTGGTATTGGGAGGAGTAGGGACGGCAGTTATGCCACAATAATGAAAAAATTTGTGAAGTAAACATAGTAAAAAAAAAAGTATTTAAATTAGGTGAACAGTAAAGTATAAAATAATGGGATACAATGGGTGTAAGTAATTAAGAAACAAAATATACCAAATGAGCGGGGATACAGAAAAGTGTAAAATATAATAGAAAATTAATAATAAAGTAATTAATATAAGTACACTTAAGAAGATAACACATGAATATAAATTAAAAGATAGATACATGAATATAAATGAAACAGGAAGGATAGTGAGTATAAAAATTTAAAAAAAATTAAATAAATTAAATGAAAAAAAAAATGTGAGAATTTAGAAAACAAGAATAAAAGATTAAAAGTTTTTTTTTTCTCTTTTTTTCCTTTTGTAACTATAGTGTTTGTATCTTTTTTAGCCCTGACGAAGCCCTGCAACGTGGGGCGAAACGTTGGCTCAATAAAATAGTATAATTCTACTATTTGAGTTTTTTTGACCGCACCCGGACCATTTTCCATTCACCTATACACACGGTCAATCAATAATCTTCCAAATAATTTTAACCCTACCTTAATTTACCTTTTTGTATCTTATTGTCCTACCATATAAAAATATTTTATTGGTTTTTATACCTTTATAGCCCTGATGAAGCTATACGAAGTGGCGGTAAACGTCGGCAAATATATAGTTGTTTTCTTTTGACCATAATCCTGACCATCTTCTTTTTGAGTATGAAAAACGAGCTAGCGTCAAAAATGCTTATGTTAACCGAAAAAATCGGGCCAACGTATAATGTTCCTGGGAAAATGCTAGCAGTGCATAAAGTTTGAAAAACAAATATTGATTTTTATATAATTATAATTAAAATAAAATATTAGATTAATTTTTATTAATATATTCTTGTTTGAGAGTGGTTTAGTTTATTTAAGAACAAATTTGATCCTTTTTTCTCAACTTTATTCTTTTCAAAACCTTCCAACGTTTCGACCCTCAGGTCATTTTCAAGGATACCATTACTTGCTTGTCATTTTCTCTTTCAAAATTCTTAAAAATGCCGGCTAATTGCCTTTGTCCCATCTATAACTCTTTCTTAAATTTAAAACTTGTAGTAACCACTTCTTTTCTTTCTTTTTTTTACATTTCCAAACTTTAAACAGAACCTACCTTCAACAGGTTAGGACTCTGTTATCACCTTATCATATAACATAATTCTTCTTAAAACATTAATTTACATTTTCAATATAATTTAATTAACATTTATTACTAATTACTCTGCTTACAACACAAACATTTTTTAATATATTTAAAATCTATAATTAATTTATTCCTATTTTATGTGTATTTCTCTATAAATATAAGGGGGGTAAATGTATATGTGAGCAGAAAAATATGTAATAAATGTTAATTAAATTATATTGAAAATGTAAATTAATGTTTTAAGAAAAATTATGTTATATGATAAGGTGATAACAGAGTCCTAACCTGTTGAAGGTAGGTTCTGTTTAAAGTTTTCAAATGTAAATGAATGAAAGAAGAGAAGTGGTTAATACAAGTTTTAAATTTAAGAAAGAGTTATAGATGGGACAAAGGCAATTAGCAGGCATTTTAAGAATTTTAAAAGAGAAAATGACAACCAAGTAAAGGTATCCTTGAAAATGACCTGAGGGTCGAAACGTTGGAAGGTTAAAAAGAATAAAGTTGAGAAAAAAGGATCAAATTTGTTTTTAAATAAAATAAAATATGTTTTTTAAACTTCTGTATGAAATTTCCCTGGATACAATTTTCGCATTATAATTATTGTCTAAATAACTCGATAAATTCATTCAAGTAAATATCTGATATTCAAAATCACAGCCTCATAAATACCGGTTGCAAAAGTTTGCCCCTTCAAGTTGATAGCTAACTCATATATAATCATCTGTTTAAAAGTTTTGCCGGCTTCAACAGGTGATGTGTTGATTATATTTCAGCTACTTCTCTATTATATTTTATTTTATTTTAGTTATTATTGATAAATTATATCTATCAAAATTACAGATAAAAACATATCTTTTTTACATGTTAACATATATGATATACAAACAATTATGGATAATGAGGTGGAGATAGTTGACCGTAGATTAATGATTGGAGAAATTTGTCGGGGGTTGCGGTCAGCAAAGAACAACATAAATAAACAGAACAATATTTATTTATTTTATGCCGACGTTTCGACCTGAGTTTCAGGTCCACGAATATCAATCAATTCCACGAATATCAATCAATTAAAATTTTGTACTATTCAATTATCAGTTATCAATTTTTATCATTTATGATTTAATTCAATATTTTGTATAATTCTAAATTTGTTTGTATACTATTACTTTTCAATTGTATGTTACTCTAAATGTTGTTGTTATCTCTTTTGTTCTATAGCCCTGATGAAAACCTGAAACTCAGGTCGAAACGTCGGCATAAAATAAATAAATATGTTTTTTTTTATTTATGTTGTTCTTTGCTGACCGCACCCCCCGACAAACTTCTCCAATAATTATGGATAGTAATATCAAATTACAAATATATATTTACATTTTTATAAAGAACATATAACATTTTAATTTTTTTTTTTTTAAGTTTTGTTTTTAATGAATTCTAGAAGATTAAATATATATTTTATTTTTATTGTTAGTTTTTTTTTTGTATGAGGATTCATCTTTGACCATATTCATCAATATATATCACTCAAAATCATTAAGAAAAGTCAAATGAAACAATTAAATTAAATTATACCCACTATTTTGTAATATAAAACTGCATAATTATAATAAAGGCTAAGATTCGATGTCGTCACCAATCTTTTTCTATACCTCTGTCCAGTGACGCCCTTCCAAACCAGAATACACTAAATCAGTCCAAACGCAATCCTCCCATCTACGTTTCGGTCTATTCGTCGGAAATTTACCCGTTGGTTAAGCGTTTACTTAGCCCTAAACCTTACACGCCCATCTTATTGGCCGCAATGCTATAATTTGAATTATATTTATCGGGTGTAATTCCTTCTAAATTCTCCGGTTAGTAATAAATATGTTATAAAACAATATAACAATATTTTATACCAGTTTAATATTATCTTTGAATTTTTTAAAGAAAGAAAGACGTTTCAGCCCTAATTCATAGACCATTCACAAACTTCAATCCACTCTTAACCCAGTCACACTACAACAATGTTTTTTTATGCATATATCACAAGGAAGTACTTGTAATTTAAAAGTTAACTAAACAAATGAGAACAAATAAAAATAAAATAAAATGCTGGAAAAGATTTTCTTAGTTTGAAACTAATAATCCTAAATTTTGCTAATGTAGGTGAAAACATTCGGCTTTTCAACGGTTATATTCCTGAAATTGGGTAAAGTAATTTTTTATTTCTTTCAAAAATGGTATTTGAGGGTTTCAGATCTTCTTTACTAAAACCTTCATTATGTTTCGTTTTTTTTAAATTTTTAGTGAATAAAAATTTATTTTATAAAATCAGTTATATTTTTTTATTATTCTTTAGAAAAAGACGAATCAATTGGCATACGATAACCATGAAGAAAATGTATACTTTCCGAGCTACGCACAAAAAATGTTTAATTATGTTAATATTTTTTTTTTTTTACCGAAAAACTCAGACCAGCCAAATCACCTTCCAAGTAAAATCCTGACACCCCTTGAAAGTCGGATGAAGAGTATGGCAGCGCAAGTAAAATAACTCAATCACTAGGGTAAAAATAAAGTAGAATTTTAAATTACAAATACCCACTAGTTTCTAACCTTGCTTCCTCTTCCATTCCTGGCAATCCTCCGAGGCGCCTGAAAAGAAGATGGCCTCGTGACCTTATATTGTAAACTATTTTTAGAGTTCTACTACTGGGTAGTTTCTGTACATCCCGTATCATATCATTATGTCATTATGATCAAATTTA
>NW_027115122.1:176505-178257 GCF_000696795.3 Halyomorpha halys
AAGAAGATGGCCTCGTGACCTTATATTGTAAACTGTTTTTAGAGTTCTACTACTGGGTAGTTTCTCTACATCCTGTATCATATCATTATGTCATTATGATAAAATTTACTTGTATTTTTTTTATACACTTGTAAATATCAATAAACAAATAAAAAAAAAAATTACAAATGTATATATATGTTTATCTATAGATTCGCGATATTAGTTACTAAATGAAGGCTGCAATGGACATACAACCCTCACGTAGCAGCGATAAAGTGGATACCTGTCCCTTAGGACTCTAGAAAGAAAAAAACTTGATGGCTGCTACGTGTTAATGACTGGATTGCATTGTCGCAAGTTGAACAAGCAATAATGTTGCCAGTGTTCATCAACCCCCACTTCACTCATTTACATAAGGACGTTTTCTTAAGTAATATTTTTCAATTTTAGTTATTTTATTCTATCATTGATTACAATTAGAATTATTAATGATTTATTATACTAATTAATGAATAAATATTAATAGAAGGTAATTAATTAATCGTATATGATGATGATCTGAACATGAATGGTGGATAAGAAAAGTATAAAAATAAAAGAAAAAACTATTAACAACCAAAATTTCAGCCCACTTTCTTTCCTTTAATTACACAATATTTGTTATTACTTCTGCATATTACTATTTTACTATTCCTTCCTTATATATGATAATACCCAACTAACAATGACCATTTAGTTTAGCGATATCCTAATAAGGATTAAGGAATACACGCTAATGATAAGGTGTAAATCGAAGAAGTTATGAGGTATTAACAAAAGCTACAAGATAAGCTCGGAACTTTCTCTCCAAACATTAATGAACAAAATAGAGTTAGCAGAAGACAATTATATTCTGGAGTTCGTTATAAATTTGGGAAGAGTTAAATAATTGAAGAGGGGACAGTTCTAAAAGAATTTCAACCAATAAAAACTAATAAGAGAAATTCTAAAAAGAGAGTACAGCCTTCCGAGTATAAAAGATACGGACACTTCTTTAGTCTTGCCTCTGGCCGGTAGAGTTGGGCCAAGATTATCTATAGTTGAAACTAATAGCTAAAATTGTCAAGGATACGATAATTATTAATATATCTGCGTAGACAGAAGGGATTATGGGGAAAAACAAAAACACAAGCGATATGTTTAGACGAGTGGGCTTTGGTTTTGTGAAGGGGAATCTTCAGCACGTCCTGGATAGGAGAGTTGTGGCATTGCATCCTTAGAGATTATATCTCTATAATTCTGCTGATACGGTAACCGGAAAGGATACATCCCTAACCAACCTTGTGTTCTGCCAGGAGTACACCCAAAGACTACGTGGGGTTCGAACTAAATTTTATTTTAATATCACTTTTATATCCCTTTGTGCAGTAATGTAAATAATAGTTGATAAGGTTAATCATTTAAGTTATAGTTAAGTCAGCCTATATGTTCCCATTGTTTTATTAATTGATATGAATTCTTTTTATGAGCGTGGGCAAGTATAAACGATAAATATATATCTGAACACACATGCTCAAAACATCTAAACCACTTGCAGAAATATCACATACACATCGAATACATTAATAAAATTAGAATTGTCGTTGTTTGTACTATAAACATTTTTAAAAAGTGCTAAATAATTAAAAGAGAACTACTACTAAGTTACTAAACATAATTCGAATTATATACTAAAATAAAATATTATTCCTTAACTTTTTTTTCCGTAACCTCCTTTATTATTTTATTTAT
>NW_027115122.1:178647-187260 GCF_000696795.3 Halyomorpha halys
GGATTTTACGAAGGATTTTGGACTGTAAGGATTGGATTCTGGAGGAATTTGATGGTTTAGTGGAGCTCCATAGCTATATGTCCAGATAGGCCAGATACAATACATACAAATGCATAATACAAATGATAAATGTACACTAGCAAACTACTGGCAGTATACATTTGTCATTACAATACATATATATATTGCTTAACCAATACACTGAAACTTTATATTTATGGCCAACATATGAACATTGGGAAAGTAAATAGATATGAAGTTTATTTATTTATAAAAGTTATTTGAAGTTTAATATAAAATCGTAATAATTTATTTATAATCAAAGAACAATTTCATAAGTTATATTGTAATTGTATAATTTATAAGTGACCGTATGAAGTTGATTGTAGGAAGATAGTCTAGCTGTCAATAATGGTACCAAAATAATGTTAACTAACGTATCGCCTCGCTTTGCAGGGTTTTATCAGTGCTAAATGAAAACCTCTTTACCATATCTACAAATATTTCAGACCAGTTTTTTCTATAATTTATTACTCTAGTTCTGTATTTAGAATTCTATCACACCCTGCCATATACTCCCGTAAGTTAAGCTTAATACTATTTCTTTTAAATATATTAAAAACAAAACATTATCTTTACATATTTTATCATTTTCTCTGTATATTTATTTTAATGTTTTGTCACTTCTTATGACGTTTGTATCTTGTTTTAATTTAGCCCTAACGAAGCCCTGCAAACTTAGCGAAACGTAGATTAACAATAAATAGTTTTTCTATTTTGGTACATTTATTAACTGATCGTTGACATAACGA
The DNA here is from genome assembly GCF_000696795.3 of Halyomorpha halys. Taxonomy (NCBI): domain Eukaryota; kingdom Metazoa; phylum Arthropoda; class Insecta; order Hemiptera; family Pentatomidae; genus Halyomorpha; species Halyomorpha halys. The sequence goes on from NW_027115122.1 coordinate 179,460, forward strand.
GTTTAATCAAAATCGTTAGAGCGGTTTTCAGAAAAATGTAAAAATCGATTCTATAAAATGGTGCTTCAAGTAAATCGATTTTATCTTAGTACCTAGAAGTCCACAAAACTCAAATTCGAAATTTTTTATGATTGTAATACTTTCCCTTACTACATATTCCATATATAGCTGAGTATAAGTAAAATAAAAAAAAATCCAAATAACATAGTAATTTAGATAAAAATCAACTGAGCCGAGAGGAACACCTGACGACCGCTGAAATGAAACTGCCTTCATTATATTGACCTGAGCGACGATTTATAACGGATGGAGGTATTGCGGGAATTCGACGCTGCCACGGGCTGATTGATATTAATTACAGATGATACACACCTCTTCAATCTGACGGGGGGGGGGGAGTTACATTTGTTTTAACATTCGGATTCCTAAACCACTTTTAACAACCCCATTAGTACAAAATATCAGGATATTGTTCCCCTCCCCACGGTAAAAATAAACACAGAAATTAAATGCAATTATGCAAACGAAATTTGCAGCGGTCGAAAAATAACTCCGCATTCCTCATTCGTTGCATATTTCGTAATTATAAATGAGATGAGATCCTGCATTGGTTTTATAATTGATAAATATTTATGGTAAGTTATGATCAAACAATATATATCTAACAAGTCCTCAACCATTTGCTTCTTGTGGGTACATATATAGCCTATAGTAGTGAGCAACAGCGTAATTATACTGGATGTTGGATAATGTTAATGGTATTTTAAAAACAGAACACTGTATGAGTATATATAATACTAATTATACAATATACAGTCCCGAGAATATAATATGAGAGGATGACCTGGGGTGCGGTCATCAAGAGCAGCATAAAAACGTTTTATTTCTTTGTGCCGGCGTTTCGACCTGAATTTCAGGTCTTCATTAGGGTTGAAAAAACAAAACGAGACAACCTCAATGCAGAAAAACATAAAAATAGAAAATAATAAACAATAACTAGGTAATGAACATAGTAGATAGTAGTTAATTGATACTAATAGAAGATAAAATATAATTTAATAATCCTTTATGCTGGAAGAGTTTTATGGAATTAAAAGGATTTAGTGAATGACATAAATTCTTCCTTATTAAAAAACAATAGTTTATTTAATATCATCAGCAACGTTTCGGGAGATTTCCCCCATCTTCAGGCTGCTAAAAACAAATTCAACCAAACCATAAACATGTGCTTACAACAACACTCATATATCATAACACCCATAGAACTATTTATAAATTATTTACCTGTTAACAAATCCTATATATTACATATAATTTTCTCCTATTTGTCATTCTTGCTAATATATTACAATATTAATGTCATTTATTGAGTAAAATTTGGTAATGGTCATACATTTTAGGAGAATAATTACCTTTCTGAAGGTTATCTTCCAGTCTGATAACATATTAACAGATATTTTATAGTTTATATGGTTGTTATCAGACTGGAAGATAACCTTCAGAAAGGTAATTATTCTCCTAAAATGTATGACCATTAGCAAAAAAAAAAAAAATTTTACTCATTAAATGACATTAATATTGTAATATATTAGCAAAAATAGGAGAAAATTATATGTAATATATAGGATTTGTTAACAGGTAAATAATTTATAAATAGTTCTATGGGTGTTATGATATATGAGTGTTGTTGTAAGCACATGTTTATGGTTTGGTTGAATTTGTTTTTAGCAGCCTGAAGATGGGGGAAATCTCCCGAAACGTTGCTGATGATATTAAATAAACTATTGTTTTTTAATAAGGAAGAATTTATGTCATTCACTAAATCCTTTTAATAAAATATAATATTGTAGAGATAAGAATTAACAAAATAAATCATAAAAAAAAAAAAAAAAAACAGTGTTCAATTAAATAACGATGTAAACGTAATAAAAGATGCGAAAGAAAATGTAGATGACGAGTAATTGAAATTAACATATGATATGTAAGTAATAATTAAAAATAACCAAAACAATTTTAATCAACATAGTGAAATGTGTGAAAGAGAACGATATGTATGATACAATGGGCAAGGAAGAAAAAGGAATATACGTTAAAATGAATAAAAGATAGACAGTAATATAGGCAGTAATATAGACAGTAATATAGACAGTAATATAGGCAGTAATATAAACAGTAATATAGACAATAATATAGACAAGTAAAAAAATAATAATAAGCTAAAATAAATATAGAATGGCTGGAAAAGTGAATAAACTAGAGAAAGTATAAGTGAGATTGGGAAAAAGGAAGGAATAATTATAAAGGACAGGGTGACTTACTAAGACTTTATTTTGAGACTTAGATGAAGATCTCAGTAAGTCGATCTGTGTTTCTTCCCACTCGCACATTTCTTTTCTTTCATTTTCAAAAAATTAATGCTGTTTAATTCTTTATACCATAACTGTTTCGCTAGGACCTAATTCATTTTTTGTTTTTGCCTAAGGTTAGGAGTTACCGGTGCATCCTAGCTAATTTATAGTATAGGAAATTTGATAACATTGAACAATCTGCGTCAAATGGGTACCATAACATGTTAATTATTTTTATTATGAAGTTTTTTTTTTTTAAATTATCACATTTTCAAACACTAAAATATGTAAAAAAGGAAATTTAAATCATCTCACCTCATGCACAAGTTATTTGCACGTAATAACATTTATCTTAGCTTAGCTAATTAATAAAAACAACCAACCACAATAATAAACTTATTATTCATTTCGTGAGCCACAAACCTTCGAAACTATATAAACAAAAATTGTTTTCTAATATTACCCAAAACTGATATATTGTACTATATCTATGTACTGTATATACATGAGTTCAAAGTTAGTAAGGGTATTTCTGGTGGTCCTAGAAGGGTTTACTTGGGCATACCCAGCGAGAGGCACCCCCCCCCAGAAGTGAAAAAAAAAATTTATAAATCAAATTCTTATATACGTTATAACTAACAAAGCCTTGCTATAATTATATATAATTTTCTTTACATATTCGTTTCGCCATTTTCGCGCTGAAATGTCACAATCTGCCCTAGTTTTGATCGTTTGATCAGCCATGTTTGAAGGCTTGCCCTACCCTAGTTTTTATCGTTTGAAGGCTTGCCCTGCCCTAGTTTTTATGGTTTGAAGGCTTGCCCTGCCCTAGTTTTTATCGTTTGAAGGCTTGCCTCAGGGGGTATAATCAGGAGTTATAAAATATAACATTTAATTTGCAATTAAAAAATACTAATCAATTAGTCAACCTCACTTAAGGTAATGAAGTAAAACTTTTTTTTTTTTTTTTTTTTAATAATTTATTTATTGATATTTACAACTGTATACACATATATACAACAAGTAAATTTGCTGTAGGTGACATAGTGACATGATAAAAACATGTGGAGAATCTACCCATTGATAGAACTCCAAAAAAATTTCTAAAGAAGAAGATCTCGAGGCCATCTTCTTTTCAGACGCCTAGGAGAATTATTAGGTAATGAAGGAGAAGCCAGGTTAGAAACAAGTGGATTTGGGTGGTTGAGAAGTTTATTATGGAAGGAAGGGTATCTGGTTCTGGCCAAATCGGCAACATATGGAATATTGAGGTCCTGATGGATGACTTGATTTGTGACAAAGTAAGGAGCATTAAGGATTTTACGAAGGATTTTGGACTGTAAGGATTGGATTCTGGAGGAATTTGATGGTTTAGTGGAGCCCCAAAGCTCAACTCCGTATGTCCAGATAGGCCTTATAATAGTCATGTAGATCAGTCTTTTGTAATGGATTGGCAATTGAGACCGTTTGTCTAGTAAATGTTGCAATAGTCGGAATCTACGAGCAGTTTCTTGTCTTAAGTAAAACTTTACATTTAGTTTAAACCTAAAATCAGGACATTATTGAAGGCTTGCCCTGCCTAGTTTTGATCCTCGGCACGCCCTTAACAGTTACTAAGATTCTAATATGTTAGTTGAAACTAAAGATTGGCAAAAATCAGCTATTGATAAAACTACAGCTAAAATTGTAATGGATACGGCCCTTAGTTCTTTATTTGTTCTTGTTTAGTAGCGCCAAACTTCATTGGTCATCAACGCCATTTATATTTTATTTAATTTTGCTTATATTAGTTTAATTTAATTTATTTTTTAATCAGATTATTTATTATTTGATTTATTTTTTTCATCAGTTCAATGTTATATTTTTGTCAGTTGTTATGTCTATTTTTACCTCCACTTACCTATATACGGAATATATAGTTAGAGAAAGTATTGCCATCGTGAAAAATTTCGATTTCTAGATTTAGACGGAATACATCTTTTCACGTTATACGGTGTTGATAAATATTCTCGCGAACCGGATTCTGTGTCAACAGCCAAGCTCATAAACGAAAACGTATTGAACATATGTATACAAATTATAAAAATATTTTTGTGATAACAAGTATAATAGTGTTAAATTGATTCGTTACTAAAAGTTTTAACAATAATGTGAAGAGTGACAAAATAGGGTAATTTGGGCTGAAAATAATGACCTGGAATAGACTACAAAATGTTTTTAAATAATTGAGTGTTTTGGACACAATTTATTTTATTAATATATAACTTGCATGTTTAAGCGGTTTATATGTCTGGGATGTGAGAGACACTTTTTTTGATAAAATTGTTCAATAATTCATATTTCCAGTTAAGACACTCAACTCTGAAACACCCTGTATGATATAAACTACGTTTTGTTATTGTATAATTTGCTGCCGAGTCGGGTTGATACTCAAGATCTGAAAGAGTAGCCTCCCCCAAAGCCGGAAGGTTATAAATATTCATAAGGACAAAGGAGGAAGGAGTACAGAAGGAGTCCATTTTCGGCCACACCTCCGCCATCCATATGTATGCTAAGGCCACTCCTCTTCAAGGGAGCTGTCCCGATCATCAGGACCAGCTATTGATCCTTCAGGGGTATAACCATTAGGGCTACTAGTTCCCAAGGGTCACTCCATCATGGAAGTTTTCTTGGCTAAGCAATCTTAGGCCGGATCCATAGACTTATGTGTTCCAGAGGGCGTCACACTTGTGCCGGCTATTACCTTCGATAGGTACTACTTTTCATTATAAGAGCAACAAACAAAGATATGCGAAATGAAAAGATGGCCAGGGGTGAGGTCAGAAAGTAAACAAGCACTTATTTAATTGTGCCGACATTTCGACCTAAATTTCAGACCTTCATCAGGGCTAAAAAAAAATTACATTATATGTTTTTTTAGCCCTAATAAAAAGGAAGGACCTTAGAGGAAAAAGAAAACCAAAACATTATTGAATTAAAATAAAATAAGTAACATTGAATTAAGTAAAATATAAATCATTGGTTAATATTTACACCATTATATGTTTGATTTTTTTGTGTTTATATCTACGGGTTGTAGTTTTAGTATAATTTCCTATTTCTGTGATTAGAGGATTTACTGAGTTGGGGCAAGACTGGAAGGAATTATATGACAGTTTATATGTTTGATCCTATTTGGTGCCTTTCAGATATTCTAGTGTAATGTGGACAGTTAGTAACTACTCTGAGGCATTTCTTTTGCAATACTTGTATTTTTATTGAACTAATTAATTAATGGGGCAGGCATAAGTTAAGATGGGTCTTAGTACCGCTTTATATAGTATCAATTTATTTCTACTCAATAATTTTAATTTTGTTATTAAATTATGGATACATTTTATATAAAATTTTCTCTGCGTTTTCCAGTATTAATTGATGTGGTGATTAAATAACAGTAAGCTGTTTAAAGTGACTCCTAAGTATTTAACTGTTTTCGCAAAAGGGACAGAGGTATTATTTGAATCTATGGTCGATGCAAGTATAGGCCGTCGTTTTGGGAAAATTATGGCCTCCGTTTTATCAATATTTATTTTTTTATAATTTATTTATTGTTATTTATAACTGTATAAAAATATATACAACAAGTAAATTTACTGTAGGTGACATGATACAAACATGTGGAGAATCTACCTATTAATAGAACTTCAATTATCAATATTTAAAACTGATTGCTATTTTTAAAGATATTTAGGTACCCATTGGTTCCCAAACTAGGTGCCACAAGCGAACACCACTTTCTCAAAATATAAAAAAAAAAATAGGTGGAAAAAGTATTTTTTCCCTAGTTAATAAACAGCTGAAAGTACAATTTTTGCCTCAGTTTTTTTTTTAACTCTTTAAGGGTACCAAAAAATAATTTTAGCCCAACAAGGTGAAAAATGTTTTGAAAAAACTCATTTGCTACTTTTTCTTCTTGTCATACATATAAATAATTAACTGTATAATTTCAAATTATGAAGGAGATGGAAAGGGTCGCGGTCAAAAAAGAAAAAATATAGGTAACATCTATTTATTTTTCGATGTTTCACCCCACTTTGTAGAGCGTTCAAGTTGATAGTTTTAGATTTGTCCTTTGTAATATTTTTTACATTTGGTAATTTAAAAATAATCTATACCGCTACAATCCATTAAGGGGCAGAAGTGTAGAAGTACTATTTCTAGACCTCCGGTTCTGCAATGATGTGATTTGGTCAGAATCACGCTAGAACGCTAGATTTTTAAATAATCAAGGACTGACTACGGCTACAGTAAAATAAAATAATCATCTGTCACAGCCGGATTCAAACCCTGGTCCTTTGAGTTAATAACACAGTTCTTTACCAATGAGCTACCCACACCTACATTTAGTTATATAGTACCTTATTTATATAATTATAATTATTTTCAAGACCTTCCGTACAGATATCACAAACTATCATAACGAATTAAATAGGCATAGGCTGGAATCGATACTTTATGATCTAAAAATATTTTGAAACACCATTCACAGGTTGCAATATAATGCAATAGTGAAAGTTATAAAATTTTAATCCTATATTTTGGTTCTTAATTCTATTATTTTAGTTATTTAATTAATTGTATATATTTTCTTTATCTTTATTTTTCTATAACAATAATTTTTAAATTATTATTATTAAATTACATTAAAATATTCATATTTCTTTTGCTTTATATAACATTATATCTTTTTTCTTTAATCCTTTTATTATACTTACATATTTAATCAAATATATATATACGTTTTATTTCTCATTTCTTTCATTACTTTATTTTAATAATTTTCAGTTTGCAGGTATATTTACTTACTAGATATTTATTTTATTACCTTATTTATTGTTCTTTCCACTTATATAATTTTAATATTACTCTTCTTATAAAGCCTTTGTCTTCTTATAACACTTGAAATATTCATTCATCAAAATGCAGTTATCTCACCCCAATTTTTTATTACTTTAATGAAAACTATGTATAATTACTAGCCAAATTGATGAGTCTGCCAAGTATAGGTAGGGGGATTAAAAAATGGCGGCTGTTTGAAAAGCTTATTTTTTCATTATAGGAGCTCTATATCTTAAAAACTAACAACAACACTAGAAAATCTAAGAGAACATTATTGCTGAAATATTAGCCCTAAAAGAGTTTTTACGTCCAATAGTTCTCGAGATATAGCTTTTTAAAAAGCAAAATTTCTTTAAAATCTACTGAAAGATTAATTTATTTTGAAAAATCTATATCTCAGGAACTATGTGACGTACATATGTGTATCAGAATTCAAATTAAAGCTAGTTTAATAGACTTAAAGAAGTTTATGACCGTTACCTTCGTAGGAATAGTAGTTTTCATGATATTTGCTAAAATAAATTGATTTATAGTTGTTCGGACAATAAATTTGATTTATAAAAAACTTCATTTCA
>NW_027115122.1:187365-191067 GCF_000696795.3 Halyomorpha halys
GATTTTTGAAAAAATATATCTCTAGATCCATAAGATGCACATATGTCTGCCAACACTCAGAATAAAGGAAATTTAACTTACTATAAAGTAGTTTATGACACTTATCTTCGTAGGGGTAGTAGTTTTTATGATATTCGCATATAAATATAATTTTGGCAAATGTAAATTTGTCCAAACAACTATAAATCAATTTGTTTTAGCACATTTCATGTAAACTATTTCTCCTACGAGGATAAACATCATAAACTACTTTATAGCTCATTAAACTAGCTTTAATTTGAGTGCTAATAGACATCTGTACATCAAGTGGTTTTTGAGATATAAATTTTTCAAAATAAACTCACTAACTACTGATCTTTTAGTACATCCGATACAACATATTTATGAAATGTTGCTTTTTTATAAAGCTGTATCTCGAAAATTATTTAACGTAAATAACTTAGGGCTCATATTTTAGCAAATTAACTCTTCTTTAAATAATATTCTTTTAGATTTTCTAGTGTTGTTGGTAGTTTTTTAAGATATACAGCCCCAAATAAAAATTAATGTTTATTTAAGGTTTTGAAACAGCCGCCATTTTGTATTTCCCCTACCTATACTTGGCAAGCTCATCAATTTTGACTATTAATTATACATAGTTTTCATTAATGTAATCAAAAATTGGGGTGAGATAACCGCCTTTTTTCTCCTCTTGGGCTCATGTACTATATCGTAAGCTCTTTGGATCGTATAGTTTACCGGAAATGTTGGTTATCCTTCAGAGGGGTACTACACGCTTCGTTCCATATTCTTCCACAACCTGACACCTTTCCATTACCAGCCCCCCACCGCAGAGGATATTGAAGAAGTAGCAGAAGGGAGGAGGTAGAAAAGAAGGTTATTGTGCGAGCTCTTATTCAGAAGGCAGAGCTCGACGATATTAAACCCGAGAGCTCTCAATAGTCACAGGTGTCTCCAGCTCGAATTATTTCCTTCACCGCCTCCGCCGCTTTCACACTCCTTCTTTTTTTTTTTTTTTTAATATCAACTCGGTGTACAATTGATTCTTCCATCTGTTACTTCACCAAAACGTCTTCAACCGCTATCTCCCTCCCCCCCGCCTCTCCCGTACTTTCCGTCTTTACAGCTTTTTAATTTTCTTACGACTCTCAGATATTTACCTGCAAGCAATATCCTGCTTCTGTTGGTTTAAATGTTTACTTGTTATGGAACCTAAATCTTTTTCTTTTTTTAAAAATATTTTTAGCCAATTAGTTCTTACTAATTCTTTAGGACCTCTGGAAATGCGTTTCCGTGTAAAATTTTGTTGGAAATATTTTTTTTTTTTAATTATTTGCTGATTCATGTGCGGCCTTGTCTTGATGGAACACGACAACTCTTCTGTTGGCCAATGCTGGCCGTTTCTTTGGAACTAAATGATCTAAAAACTCAACTTCATGCAGGCTATTTTGCCCAGGTCAAAACAACAATTTCTAATTAGTCATCAGGGAATAGGGACGGAGACTTCTATGAGAGATGCATTATGAAGCTACCGTTAAAATGGCAATAAAACGGTGCATATTTGATCCAAATCAGACAATCCGGAACATGTTAGATAGTCTTGAATTTCACGTAAAAATAATTTATTTCTTTTACCCCATGCTAATATATATATCAGAGAACATCAATTATACAGTGAATTTTAAAACATGTACAAGAAATTTGAACAAACATGCTGAGATTTTAAGAAAATTTAATTTATGAAAAATATGGGTAAATTTTATGTTACTATGTACAATAATTTTAATAATAAAAGAAATAAAAATTAAGACCGAAATTCAATTCGTAATAAATTAATTATAAGCCTGAGGTGAGTGTATTTAAGATTAAAAATATTTTGTGCATCTAATAGTTGATAGTGTTATGTTGATCTAAAATTAAAAATTAATTAAATTGTGACAAGATAAGTAACTAGGCATAAGCTAAGACAAGTTTATTAACAAACTGATATGACTCTCTTGTTATGGTAACACTGTAACCTCCCTGCTTTCTCTGTCTATTGTTAATGTTTCATTTGTTTTCCTCTCATTTGTGTTCAAATGTTTATGCCTACATTTGAATGGATAAAAACCTTTCTAAAGGTTCTACTCTGTGATTTCATTTATACCTACTCAATTCAAAACAATTTGTTTTGTTGTATCATAGGGTCATTTGACTCATATTATTTATATTATATTTGGCTGATATTAGTGACCTTGGTCTGCTATTATGGTCTGCAAAACGTTTCTGAATATTTGGATCTGAGGTCTAAATTGATATATTTAAGGTATGTTATATTATTAATAACAATATTGCTACAAATGAAAGCATAATAAAAGCTGTTAATTGTTAGATTGTCCTTGATGATGGCCGAAACGTAAGACTTATAAAGAAACATAGATTGTTTTGAGACTTAAAATGGATATTTTATGGACAGCCTCAAGAAATTGAAAATTTATATAATGTAAACAGCCCTGGTTGGGGCTCACAGTAAATTTATTCTTCTTTAACTGATGTACTATTAGGTTTTCTAGTGCTGTTGGTAATTTTAATGATAAGGAGCTCTGAGTGAAAAATTATTATTTTTTTAACGTTTGAAACAGCCGCCATTTTTTATTCCCTCCCCCAACTAAACTTGGGCAACTCATCAATTTTGGCTAAAAATCATACATAGTTTTCATTAAGTAATCAAAAATTGGGGTGAAATAATTGACGTTTTGCACCTCTTGGTGTCTATGAGGACACCGACGGGCAATACCCCACAACTACAGAACCACAAGGACTGCTAACTACAGGACCACTACAAGAAGCAAAGGGCCTGAAGCTATATATCAGTTAGGGTCCCCACGGTTAGTTAATAGCAGGAGCTCATTATTGGGCAGTGCCTGGGGTCTCGTTAACGGGGTCGTTAAGGTTAATGTGCCCCCCCCCCCAACGCTACATCATACCTGCGGTCCCTCTGCTTGTTTGGGGCCTCCGATAACAGAAAGGGGGTATCGGGGAAAGTAGGAAAGGTGAGGGCTTCGAAGCTTTCGTGCAACCTCTAAGGCACCTAACCTATTTCTAAGAATCTATTAAACCTATTTTTTTAAATTGTTGAGGTAATAAAAAAACTTCCAAATAGAATATAACCTATTCTGTATTTTGCTTGTACAACGTTTTGGGACAATTATCCCATAATCATGCACCTTTGCAATCCTAATGTTTAAAATTCTTGGAATCATATATACCAAATATTTGTCATATTTTCGATTTCCATGTTGAAATCCCGTCATCTATACACTTATAGTTTAAAACTGTTTTATACTACATTATTTAAATTATATATTATTAATAATTTGAACAAGCAAAATATAAAATAGGTTATGTTCTGTCTGGAAGTTTATTATCACCGCAATAATTTAGAAAAAATTAATACAATCAAACTTGCTAAAAAGAAAATTCAGTATTAAATCTAAAAAAAATGTAACCACGATATTTTCATTGATTGAAATGCTAACTCCTTACATGTTGACTATATATTTATATCGTAGACATAAGTTAGGTGACCTAACTATAGCCTACCTCAGGTGACCTAACTATAGCCTACCAAAGGTAGGTGACCTAACTATGGCCTACCTAAGGTAAGTGACCTAACTATAGCCTAACAAAGGTAGGTGACCTAACTATAGCCTACCTAAGGTA
>NW_027115122.1:196152-197691 GCF_000696795.3 Halyomorpha halys
TGAAAGTCTTACGCACCGTTTCGTCAGACCCAGGTAGAACTGCCCTCTGTAGGGCTCTAAACATTCGCTAGCCCTTCATAAATACAAAAGAGAAAACCAACCTTCTCAGACTTGTAGGTAAATAACATCCCCATGCCAGCAGGCCTGTGAATCCTAAGCACTAAAGCTATTTCGTCATACCCAGGTAGAACTGCTGTCCTTAGGGCTTCGTTCGTTAGCCCATAAATAATAAATACAAAAGTGACACTGACCTACTCAGTCTTGAAGCTCAATGTTCTGATTTCTGGTCGACGTATATGAACAAACAAATGCTGTTTCTTTTTTTTTTTTTTCAGTTATCTCATCTTTGTATTATATTCCACAACTAGGCCATGTTTGGTTCACCAATCTTGTATAATACGGTAATATCGATTTATATCCATATCCTTTTTCCGGCTTTTAAGACCGATGGATTTTGACGAATGAGGTGTCAAAAGAAATAGAATTTTATGGAGGAGTGTCGAATTTCCAGTTCTCTAGATATAGTTCTTAAAAAGTAACTTTCATTCCAACGAAAGAAATACATAGTGTGAATTTATTTTGGCCAATATTATAGAAACTACTGCATTACTACTATCTGTGTTTTTCCTTGCGGTATCCCAACCGTCTCCTCAGAAAAGTTTAGGGATTTTCGGGAATAAAATAAATTTCAAACTCATTCTTTACTTTTTAATTACATTACTGTATTACTGTACCGTTGAAGAATTTTTTTCTTATAAAAATTCAAAAACTAATTTTTTCGTAAGTTCTGGAGCAGTCTTTTATTTCCCCATACGATGGTTATCAAAGTCAACATTAAACTAGCTTTAATTTGAATCTTGATAGACATCTCTACGTCCAATTTTTTTAAGATAGAGATTTCTCACAATAAATTCACTGACTACTGATTTTTCAGTTTTTTTTTGTTTTTTTTTATGAAATGTTGGATTTTAAAAAACTATATCTCGCTGTACTACTTGGCAGGCTAATACTGCCTCAATCTTAAATATAAACTTACATCCAATTTTTAAAACTTTTTGAAATTTTAATAATTAAATTTGAATTTTATTACTATTCCATTAAATTTAAAAACTTTTAATTACAGATTAACTTGATACTATTATCACTTGCTTAGCACACAATATTTTTTATTATATTGTGTTTTTTGTTATGAGTTAATATGTTACTAAAAGATTTAAAATTTAATTGAATACTATTTTATTAATTTTTAATAATTGGATAAAATATGGTGATTTGACTGAAATTAATAACCTGGACAGAATAGCTTGCAAAACGATTTTAAAATTAAATGTGAGGAGTAAATTTATATTTAAGATTGTCTTTCAGGATGGCCGAAACGTTGGATTTTTATAGAAATAATAGTGTTTTGAAACTTCACTTGAATGCATATTATTTTTTAACTTAAACAATTTGTTTGTTTATTTTTATAAATAGGACTACATCTCAACAAACGACTGACATGGAATCCTCATACAAGACTAAAAAGACAAGAAACTGCTC
>NW_027115122.1:202243-203361 GCF_000696795.3 Halyomorpha halys
AGGTTGTAGGCAGAAGAAAATTCACATTTTTTCACTTAAAATAATTCAAAAATGAATTTTTCGTAACTTTTGGAGCAGTCAATATATCTTACTTCCCCATACAATGGTTACCGGAGTCAACACTAAACTAGCTTTAATTGAAGTGCTAAATCGTTCGTTTTCATCGTCATTAAATGACGTATATCGTTCCTCAGATATCTATTTTGTACATTAAATTCACTAACTAATGATTTTTAAGTTTCTTTTTTTATGAAATATTATTTTCAAAAAAAAATTTTTCTCAGTAACTATTGATTGAAAGTAAAACTCAACTTTTAATGATGTCCTCTTAGGCTAAGATTCGAAAAGATGTAGCTACTCAACATACAATCAATTGTTTTGCCTACACTGAGAGTTATCCCACTATATTCATAATAAAATAAGGAAATTAGTTTAGAAGAAAGGTTTGCGTTCACCCAAACAATTATCAATACCAGGGGTCCCACATATGGCTTGCACAGTCAATTTTATTTCGTTGCAAAGGAAAGTTAAAATTTTAAAAAAAAATCATTGCAGAAGGTAATAATATCACATGAAAAAGTTAAGATCACTCCACATATTCTAGACACACATAAGCCCTACCAATGCGGCTCTCATAACCACCCCACAATTGCTGGACATAAGCTTGACACATGAACGACTAATGACATCCACGAGACTCCACACGTAGCAAACCTTTAAATCCAACGCACTAGTTCCGTTTGGTCACTCAGGTAGTACTACCCTCCGTAGGGCTCTAAACATCCGTTAGCCCTTCATAAATACAAAAGTGAAAACCTACCTCCTCAGACTTGGAGGCAAATGGCAACCCTACTTCAGCAAGCCTGAAAGTCTTAAGCACAGTTTCGTCAGACTCAGTTAGAACTGCCCTCTGTAGGGCTTAAAACATCCGTTAGCCCTTCATAAATACAAAAGTGAAAACCTACCTCCTCAGACTTGGAGGCAAATGGCAACCCTACTTCAGCAAGACTGAAAGTCTTACGCACCGTTTCGTCAGACCCAGGTAGAACTGCCCTCCGTAGGGCTTTAAACATCCGTTAGCCCTTCATAACAACAAAAGTGAAAACCAACCTACTCGG
>NW_027115122.1:205941-208952 GCF_000696795.3 Halyomorpha halys
ATGTTTTTATCATGTTACTATGTCACCTATAGCAAATTTACTTGTTGTATATATGTGTATACAGTTGTAAATATCAATAAATAAATTATTAAAAAAAGAAAAATTTTTTTTTATAAATTTGTATTACCTTTCTATTTACGTTCTAATTGTTTTGTTGATTTGAGTGCTGATAGACATATCTACGTCTAATGGTTTTCGAGATATAGATTTCCCACAATAGATTCACTAACTGCTAATTTTTCAGTTTATTTTTTTTATGAAAAGTTACATTTTAAAAAACTATACCTCGCTATACTATTAAACGTAAAGGGGTCCGTTAGGGCAACTTTAAATGATGCTATATTACGCTTTCTTGTGTTTTTGGTTAAGTATTAACGATATAGAGCTCCGAATGAAAAATTATGTTTTATAACTTTTTGAAACATCAGCCAATTTGTTTCCCCCTTATACTTATACTTGGTAGACCCATCAAGTTTGACTAGTTATGCATAGTTTTCATTAAAGCAAATAACTTTTTTTCTCCCCTTGGACTCTTTCTTCTCTTGGAATTCCAAGTCTACATATCTTGCGCAAAATAAGTAAAGTTCAGTTGTTTTGAGACAGGTTCCATTGGAAGGCGAAACGTCAATAACTGTAAATTAAGATTCCACAAATGAAAACCGAGAAAAAATGCCACCCAAAAACAATTTGTAAAACTCTAAAGAAAAGGAAATTAATCTTATCAAAATAGACGTAATTTGCTCTTACTAACTATAAAATCATATTTTAATTTCCTTTAGTTGGTTTTGATTAAAATATTGATAAGTCTTAGCGAACCCTAATATTTGATGCATATATATCCTTTTATCTCTGAATCGAAACTTCTATGTTCTGTTATTGAAACGTCTCGAGAGTTTAATATTAATTTAATTTAATTAAGTTGGACGCATGTAATAGATCGTGAGAAGATAGTCTGAGTTGAGGTCAAGAAAGCTTAGTAAAAAAAATTTTTTTAATTAGTAACCAACATTTCCTAGGTTACCAGTTTCTAAAGCAGACATCATTAGGGTTAATTGAGAACAAGATACAAACATTGCAAGACTATGAGTATATACATAGAAAGAGTGTAAACAATTATACAAAAAAAATTTAAGAAAATGTAAATAAAGATTAATAATAAGTAAATTATAAAAGTAATTAAAATATCAAAATAAAGAAATTAAATAAGGAAGTCTTTCACTACAACTCATTTAAGAAATAATAATAAAGGGCTAACGAATCCGAAGGTTTGACACCGATACTACCGATCTCTACATACATCTTTCCAGTGACGACATTTCAAACATAAATCTACTTTATCAGTTTTAACGCAATCCTCCCATCTACGTTTCGGTCTGTGCTTTTGTTACAACTTAATCTGTTACTAAAAGTTTTAAAATTAAATAGAATAGTGATAAAAAAAGGTGATTTGAGTGAAATTAATAACCTGTACAGAATAGCTTGCAAAACGTTTTGAAAATCGAATGTGAGGAGTACATTATTATTTAAGATTGTCCTTGAGGATGGACGAAACATAGGACTTTTATAGAAGTAATAGTGTTTTGAAACTTAACTTTAACTGATACAATTAGTTTGTTTCTTTCCTTTTTATAAATCTGTATTGCCTTTTTATTTATATTTTAACTGTTTTGTCATATTTTACAATTTTTGTATCTTGTTCCCATTCATGCCTGATGGGGTTGGTTGCCAATAAACAGTTGAATGGAATATGGTCCGGGTGCGGTAAAAAAAAAACTCAAATAGTAGAATTATAGTATTTTATTGAGCCAACGTTTCGCCCCACGTTGCAGGGCTCCGTCAGGGCTAAAAAAGATACAAACACATAGTTACAAAAGGAAAAAAAGAGAAAAAACATAAGTGTAAAATAACAGGGGTATAAAATATAAAAAAGTAAGATATAATAAGAAAAATTAAAGGTTGTAAATAGTAAATGAAAAGGGTAATAGTAACAGGTAGATAAGAGATGAAATATTAAAGAAAATACAAATACAGAGATGTAAAAAGAAAAAAAACACAAATCAAATGATGAGACAGAATGCATAACTGTTTTGACGGTAGTCAAAAATAAAGTGACCGTTGGTATTGGGAGGAGTAGGGACGGCAGTTATGCCACAATAACGAAACAAATTTTTAAAGTAAACAAAGTAAAAAAGTATTTAAATTAGGTGAACAGTAAAGTATAAAATAATGGGATACAATGTGTGTAAGTAATTAAGAAACAAAATATACCAAATGAGCGGGGATACAGAAAAGTGTAAAATATAATAGATAATTAATAATAAAGTAATTAATAATTATTAATTCCATAATAATTAATATTCCATTCATCTTTCTCACGGTCAATCAACAGTTAACTGTTCTGTACCTATGTGCCGCCACCCGGAATGTCATCCTACAATAAATGTAATTCCTATAGTGTAATATTTTCGCTAGCTATTGACTGAACGAGCGACGGCTGGTGCAGATATCGGACACCCCGGACTTTCACAATAATAAGCAGTGCCTGCAAGATAGCCCCCCCCCTTCAGACGAGGGGAACACAGAACAATTAAAGGGGAACGCACTGAAGGATTATGGAAATAGCGGATGGAAGCATGTAGCGACATCTGTGGGCACAGGCTGCCTTTAATGCGACGATGTGCCACTTGGCGCCAATGGAAAAATGCCGCGTATTGCCCTGCCCTCAACTTATACCTCCCCGCGTGTGCAATGCCTCCCTTTATTAGATCCCTTTAGGTCTCCTCGTATCGACAGTTTTCTTCCCTTTATTGTCAGCCACCGACATTATATATATATATATATATGTAAATATATATATGTAAACTATTTTTGTTTCACTATTGACCGCAACCCTGGACACGTAAAATCCTTAATGCTCCTTACTTTGTCACAAATCAAGTCGTCCATCAGGACCTCAATGTTCCATATGTTGCCGATTTGGCCAAAACCAGATACCATTCATTCCATAATTA
>NW_027115122.1:210012-212853 GCF_000696795.3 Halyomorpha halys
CTTAGGTCATTTTCAAGGATTCCTACAAACAGCTCCTTATTTTTTTTTAATTTTTTCCAAACAAAATAAAGGAGTCCTTGAAAATGACCTAAGGGGTCGAAACGTCGGAAGTTTAAAAAGAATAAAGTTGGGAGAATAAGGATCAAAATTGTTTTAAAGAAATTTTAAATTTTTTTCGAGTTCTGCTAGATCCCCTATGAGTTCTAGTATATATAGAACAACTATATATTTATAAAGGTATGTCTAGGTAAATAAATTAACCAGTTTCTGATAACAATTCTGGAACAAAAGTTTGTGTAGTACTATTTGTATAAATTTTTATCATCTACAACCTACCTTGATGATATTTACGTGTCCTTTCACTTAGCTTATCTTTATTTCGATCCTTTTTATAATGAAAATCAAATGTTATAACCGATTAAAATCTAAAGAACATACAAGTATGTTAGGGACATTTGTTAATTCCTTCATTCACCAAGAATTCTCCACAAGTCTTGGATTAGCGACAAGAGGCAATTAAATGAAGCATAACATAGATTTTAAATTGCGCTGCTCATAATCTTATACTTAAAACATTTAGCATGTTAACATTTAACACACCATGAATACCCCTATTATAGGGGTATTCATGATCTATGTTAAAGCGTGTTAAATGGAAAAACTCGTGTTAAATCGAAAAAAATTGGCTTCTTTTGCCGTGGTAAAACGAAATAACATTTAACATGGCTGAGAGTCTATTACTTGGTCAGTTAAATCGAGAATGACGTCACACAATAGACCAGTTGAGATCGCCGCCATATTAGTTGTTGTGACTTTCAATACAGTTGTCAATTAGCTCATCTTCATTCTCTTCTTCACAAGTTTGAAGATCAATAAGACACTCATGAGCTAAACTTTCACACAAATTCCACTTTTCACTCACTCTAGGCATGTTTTAATTAATTACTTAAATCAAAACTGAAGTAAACAATAACATGAGGGTCTGGAAGGAAGGTTATAAACATAAAGGCTTATACAACAAGTTGCTGAGAAAATCCGCTACGGACTCTTATGCATTTAACGTTTAACATGACTTCAAATAGGGCTGCTCACAATCCTATAGTTATAACATTTAACATGGTAAAACATATAACATTTAACACAACATCATGAATACCCCTTATATCCTTCAACCGTGGTTGAATTTAAATTATATTTTACACCTAATGTGTAAAATGCGATTGAAAATTTTCTATTTTAAAGGCATAGGAAGAGAAACTTCGGTAATAAGGGAGCAAAAATATTTATTTCCTGCTAAACAATTGTTCTCTATCAAAAGAAGTTCTTTCAAAGAAATGAACTTCTTGGAGGGAGAAGAGATACGATTACTGATTAACAAATCAAAAATAAACTTTCTTGAATACTTCCATTATTCTCAATATCAATTGTTAATATATTTCTGTACACTGCGGCAATTCAATGATACAATAAATATATCAATATTTATTGTAAAGGGCGTGATACGGATCTGTAATCATGCCTAAGTATAAGATGAATGAAGGTGCGTTCAGAGAACACAAATAACTTAAAAACTAATTTAATAGTGCCAACGTTTCGGCCAGAATTTCAAGCCTTCATCAGGGATAAGAACACACACACAAAAAAAGATAAAATCATAATCATTAAATGGATGAACAGAATAATAAGAAACGTAAGAAGGGCTCTAAAATCTATGGGCCCAAGAAATACAAGGTTACAGGCGAAGATCTAACGACGAAATCTACAGAAAAATCAAAGATTTGGAAACCTATATGCAGAAGGCAGATGTTCTATGGGCACGTGAAAATAATGAAGGAGGAAAGATTGAAAAAGAAGATCTTTGACAAAATTTTTAGCTAAAAATGCATCGGAGGATACATAAGGCAAATAAGATAAGAATTAAAGAACCTTATAATTTGAGTAACCGACTGTCTAGATAGAGACACATACTGGAAAAATTTCACCAATATTGGTAGAGGGAAAAAGAAAGGTCCGAAGAAAGAAAATAAAGGCAGTCGAGAGTTATGGAGCTGCGATGAGAAGAAAGGAAGTCAAGAATCCTAAAGAAGCCTAACCAAAGATATTCGCGTGGACATTACTGGCCGGCACGCGATAAAAAAAAAAAAATAATAATAAAAAAGAATTACATGAAAAAACAAGTGAAATTAAGAATAAAAAAAAAATTATATAGGTATGAAAATCAACTAAACCACTACAAGTGCAAAATTGGAAATTATTTTTAAAAATTGAAGTAATAAAAGAAAAATATATGTATATATAGTTGACCGTAAAACTTAAATATAAGAAGATGGTCAGGGTTGCGGTCAAAAATAGAACAAATAGTTTATAACTATTTAATGTCCGACGTTTCGGCCCACTTTGCAGGGCTTCATCAGGGCTGCTCAAAGCGAGAGGTTAAACGTCTGTTGACTTTCAAAGAGCCCTGATGAAGCCCTGCAAAGTGGGCCGAAACGTCCGACATTAAATAGTTATAAACTATTTGTTCTTTTTTTGACCGCAACCCTGACCATCTTCTTATAAATAAAGAAAAATGTATATTTGATTAATTATATCTGTAAGTAGGATAACAAAATTAAAATTCTACTATGGATTGATTAATATGAAATTTTGTCCGAACAACTATAAATCAATTTTCATAATTATGAGAGATAGTTAACCGTGGATGACGTACGAGAAGAAGAAGGTTGGGAGTGCGGTCAAAATAAAACACAAATAAGTTGATGTAACTTATTTAATCTTGCGAACGTTTCGGCTAGAGTTTCTAGCCTTCTTCAGGGCTAAAAACAGAACAAGATAACAACC
>NW_027115122.1:214014-225689 GCF_000696795.3 Halyomorpha halys
AGGCGGGGCCCACCCAGCTCCTGAACCCACAGGGGTTAATACAACTTATTTGTGTTTCTCTTTGACCGCATCTCCAACCATCTTCTCCTCGTATAAATCAATTTATTTTAGCAAATTTCATGAAACTTATTACTCCTACGAAGATAAACATCATGAACTACTTTATAGCGTATTAAACCAGCTTTAATTTGAGTGCTAATAGACATCTGTACGTCTCATAGTTCCTGAGATATAGATTTACCACAATAAATTCACTAATTACAGATTTTTTAATTTTCCTTTTCAGATGTATATTAAACGTAAAAAGCATAGTTAGGATTCATATTTTAATGAATTAACTCTACTTTAGATTATATTCTATTAGGTCTTCTAGTTTTGTAGATAGTTTTAACGGAGATCTAAATGTTTTTGTTTTTTTTAAGTTTTAACAGCCATTATTTGTTATTCCCCTAACGTATACTCGGTAAACTCATCAATTTTGACTAGTAATTATATACGGTTTTTATTAAAGTAAACAAAAATAATTGAAAATTAATTAATTATGAGAGATAGTTGACCGTGGATGATAAATGAGGAGAAGTTGGTTGGGGGTGCGGTCAATGAAACACAAATAAGTATGATTAACTTATTTTAATGTGCCGACGTTTCGGCTAGAGTTTCTAGCCTTCTTCAGGGCTAAAAACAAAACAAGATAACAACCACAGTAAGTATAGAACAATAAAAAATATATAAAGAGAAAGTATAAACAGAATAATTTTACACATACAATGAATAATTTTACAAAATAGAATTAATAAAATGAAGTGATGAGAGAAGCGGGAAATAAAATGTATACATAGGTAATTGAAAAAGCGGGTACAATAACTTACTTAAGGAAATGAAATAAAAATAAAGTTATATAATGCAAAGAAGTATGAACATATTAGTTATTATTAATTTAAAATTTAAATATGAAAAGAAAATGAAAATTGAGAGGAAGAAAATATATGTAACAATAATAGATGATAAACAGGCAAATTATAAGTATAGTGTACAAAACTTACGCAGGCAAGGAAAATGGATAAAAGTGGAGAAAATAAGAAAAATAATTGAAATATGATAACTGACTTTTTTTTCTCCTCTTGAGCCCTTGTACTACATTATTGAATAAAACCTTATTATCAAGACATCACGTGCAGAGGCTGAAATAATCTAGTCAAAGATACTAACTCATTTTATTTAAATTGAATTCGAGCTAATCATTGAAATAAGGAAGCGTATTTATTTTTACATTTTTTTTATTGGCGGATATGAGACTTAATTGCTGAAGAAGATACGGTCAGAGATGTTAAATAAGATTATTTCGAGTTCAAAACAAACGGAAATTTCATATTATTTTCTATATAGTCAACTAAATTAAAATTAAATTAAATCTGTACTACTAGAACCCAGGAAGAGTCAGGTTACTTTGAAAGGTTGTAACAGTTACTAGACCAACGGTTGTGCAAGGAGGTGATTTGGTCAGAATCACGCTCGACCGCCAGATTTTTACCCAATTAAGGGAACCTACTTTATGAGGCGGGGCCCACCCAGCTCCTGAACCCACAGGGCTGACTCAACGGCTACAGGTAACAGATAATAATTATCTGTCACAGCCGGATTCGAACCCGAGTCCTTGGAGTTAGTAATCCATTGCCTTACCAATGCGCTATCCACTCCCCGAGTATATAGTTATTGACTTATATAGTTATTCACACTTATTCAATATCTTAATATGAGCGATTATCCAAAATTTAAAAAGTTTTTTTTTTGACGATGGTACACCTCTTCGTTTTGGCACAATTATTAATACGCTAAAAGATGCTTTCTGACAAACCATCTAAATATCTTAAAAATAGGGTTTAATTTTAAATACTGATAAAACAGAAGCTAATATTTTCACTAAGTGATGGCCTATACTTCCATCGACCATAGATATAAATAATACTATTGTTCCTTTTGCCAAAACAGTTAAATACTTAAAAGTCACTTTAGACAGCAAACTATTATTTAACCATCACATCAATTCGAAATTTGAAAACGCAAGGAAAATATTATAAAATATATATCTATACTTTAATAAAAAATACAAATTATCAACTAGAAATAAATTGATAATATATAAAGCGGTACTAAGACCCATCTTATGCCTTCCATATGGATGTTAGCTAGTTCAATGAACATAAAAAAAATAAAAGCATTCCAAAACAGTTATGATGTTTATCTATGTAGGAGTAATAGTTTACATGAAATTTGTTAAAATAAATTGATTTATAGTTGTTCGGACAAATTTTCATTTGCCAATTTCATATTCATATGTGAATATCATAACAATTACTACCTCTAGGAAGATAAGTGTCATAAACTACTTTATAGCAAGTTAAATTTCCTTTATTTTGAGTGTTGGCAGACATATGTGCATCTTATAGACCTAGAGATATTTTTTTTTTTTTCAAAAATCCAACATTTTATACGAACAACTAGAAATTAACATTTTGTGAGTTTATTTTGTCAAATATTATAAACACAATTAACTATTTTGTAGTAAATTTAACTAGATTTAATTTGGGCGCTGGCTGACATCTGTACGTCCTATGGTTTCTGAAATGAAGTTTTTCATAAATCAAACTTATTGTCCGAAAAACTATAAATCAATTTATTTTAGCAAATATCATGAAAACTACTATTCCTACGAAGGTAAAGGTCATAAACTTCTTTATAGTCCATTAAATTAGCTCTAATTTGAGTGCTAATAGAATTTTGTACGTCACCTAGCTCTTGAGATATAGATTTCTCAAAATAAATTAACTAACTACTAATCTTTCAGTAGATTTTTAAGAAATTTTGCTTTTTAAAAAGCTATATCTCGAAAACTATTGGATGTAAATAGCTCTTTTAGGGCTAATATTTCAGCAAATTTACTCTTCTTTAAATAATGTTCTCTTAGATTTTCTAGTGTTGTTGGTAGTTTTTAAGATATAGAGCTCCAAATGAAAAATTAGTGTTTTTTTAAGGTTTTGAAACAGCCGCCATTTTTATTCCCCCTACCTATACTTGGTAGACTCATCAGTTTTGACTAGTAATTATAAATAGTTTTCATTAAAGTAATAAAAAATTGGGGTGAGATAACTGCCTTTTTTTCTTCCCGGCTCTTGTACTATTAGATATAATCACAAAAGAACATAACATATATTAAAGTAAATATAACTCAATGATATGTATTTTATTCTATTCAATGTTACGTATTTTATTTTAATCCAATAATGTTTTAGTTTTTTTTACCCCCTTCAGTTGTAAAATTGAGTAATTATGTAAAATGTAGCTAGTGTAAAGAAAATTGTATAAGGGAACATCCCAAAACAATGGTTAATTACTATAAAAATTAATTTATAATATTGTTTTTTAAATCGATTTGTTATTGTTTTCCCGAATTTTTCTCTACTCCCAACCCTCTTTATTTTAATTAGTTGGGGTTAGAGAGGGTCTAATGTACATGTAAGCCATTCCTAAAAATAATTGAGATTCCATTACGGACAGTTTTGACTTTCTTCTACTTATAGAATATATAATTATTTACTTACATACCTCCATGCCAAAGTTATTATGTTGGATACGAACAAAGGTTACGAAACATTTCACTTTTACACAATAAAATCACAAATTTAACACAGAATAACTTTATAAATCAAGACAAAACCGAGCGAGCAAACTACAAGAACTGAGAACGAAGAAAATCGAGCCAATTCCACAATGCTACCACACACCTAACTCTTAATTTCATATCAAATACTTTTATAATTACGAAATTAACACATTAAATTTAATTCAATGTGTTTAAAATTAGAAATCACAATTAAATTAATTTTAAATACTCTTAATAAGAAGAAAAATTTAAAAAAAAAGTGTTAATTCTAACTCAGTAAGATATATATAAAGCTTTTTGAGGACAAATAAATTTGATTTTTTTTTATTTTAATTTTTAAATTTATAATCTTAAGTTTACAAGAACAATTTTAATAAGTTTATAGTTGTCTGTTTAAATTAATGATTTTTTTAATAATACCTCTGATGCTGATAATCAAGATCTTCTGCCACTTGCCGCAAAACCGAGACTTGTATAATTGGTAAACAAAGGAAGCATACGTCGGTATTCAATGTTTGTTTTGTTCTTTCGATTTACATTTTTATTTTAAAAAAGGAACAATGTAGAGACAGAAGAAATTAAAATAATCGTAAATATCAGTTAAAGTAGGTTATAGATAATACAAATAATATAAATAGTACTACATAACCTATAAATTTACCTTCGTTAAAGAATTTTGATCAGGAACTTTTTGATTTAATTACCTAGACATATATAATGTCTTCATAAATATATATTCGTTCAATGTTATACAAAAAATTTAGGGCAACTTGTACCAGCCAATCCAAATAACCCATTCACATGTTTGAGCATGCGTGAAATGTTTATCTCAGTATTAAATAAATCAAGATCATTATTAAAGATAATATGGTGGAATGATATGATATAATATGAAATTCCATATTTTATTTTTTTTTTTATTACAAAAGCCGTTAAGTTATTTTAATTGATTATGAACAATACACTTATTACAAAAATAGCAATAAATAATAGGTATTTAACAGGTAACAGTTTTAAGGTTTTAAGTTGAAGCAGAGATTACAATTCCACTCCAAATGACCCTTCCTCCTTCAGAAATAATAAACATCATCTGCCAATTACCTTCTAAAAAAGCTCTTGGTCACGATCTTATCACAGCACATATTCTGAAACAGCTCTCTCATAAAGCCATTCTATTCCTTACCTATATCTATAATGCTACACTCCGATGCACCTATTTTCCCGACCCTTGGAAAATGTCTATAATAAAAATGTTTCCCAAATTCACTAAGCCACTTGAATATCCATCTTCCCACCATCCTATTTCACTACTACCCATTATGGGCAAAATCCTAGAAAAACTCTTATTAAAACGCCTCTATCTATCTGATTGCTACAACACCTACTTGAAAAATGCTTTAAACTTCCCATTCACTACAAAAAATTATTATACACTGTGATAATCAGACCAATTTGGACATATGGAATTGAGCTCTGGGGCTTTTCCAAACCATCAAATTCCTCCCGCTTCCAATCCTTACAATCCAAAATCCTACATTACAACTAAACTCATTTACAAAGACCTTAACATCCCATTTGTTGGAGATTTGGCCCAAAACAGATATGTATCTTTTCATCCCAAATTCCTTACCCATCCTAACCCATTGGTTCTTATTCTCTTTTCCCTAGCAATCCCCTGAGGCGTCTGAAAAGAAGATGGCCACAGACCTTCTAATTTAAATTAATGCTTGAAGTACCACCAATTTTGGTTCCTTCCCAAGATTTTCAAGTGTAAATAAAATATTCCACATAATTACTTATTGTATTTATTATTTTGTACAGTTGTAAATTACATTAAATAAAAAAATGTTTTTATGAAAAATGTTACTTAAACATGACTACATAAAAAAAAAAATTGCTTCTTGTAGAATAGAATGAATAACCTGTTTTAATTTATATATTCTGTAAGTCAATTAGTTATCCTCAGTCTAGACCGGTGATTCCCAAAGCGGGTGCCAGCGCCCCCTGGTGGGCGCTGCAGCGATTCAGGGAGGCGGTGGTGGCCACAGGTGCATTTGGGGGGTGATGAGTAACTACAAGTTGTCATGGTGAACAATATTACTGCTGACGAAAATAGAGCCGAGGATTACTAAATTAGTTGCAGCACACCCAGTTCATCCTTCTCATTAAAATGATTTCGAATGTTCTGACTTTTTCTGTATTACATTCTATTCTGAGTTCAATAAATAGTTTCATAATTTCTATGTTCAATGTTTCTAATTTACACTTTTTTTTGGCTTTATTTTAGGAAAAACGTAGAAACATTAATACATATATATTTCCTATTAATTGCTATTAAAATTTTTTTAAAATTGATTTCCAGGGGTAAGTAATATTTTTCCTGGAAATGGGGCAGGAAGAGTAAAAGGGGGGCAGTAGGACAAAAATGTTTGGGAACTATTGGTCTAGACTATATAACTAATTGACTGATACAAGAATATTGAGCCATGCGTTCTCTTTTATTTAGTTATTATAAATAATTTTTTTTACAGTTTAAAACTCATTTCATAAACAGAAATAACTTATTTCAACACTTACCATTTACACTTTTTTCTTTCAATATAAATTCATCTAAATATGTTTACCTAAATGAATTTAAAATGGTTGCTGACTAAATGAATAACATTTTCATCTTCCTAACTATTACACATAGTTCATGTATATACTATATTCTTCAAACATGGTTTAAAATTTAAATTAAAATGTTCACTTCTAGTTTTAGCACTAACTGAATCAGTTCATTAGTATTTTTATCATTCTTGTACCTAACATTAAATTAAAGTTTTTTATTATAGGAAGATAGTCCAGGTGGCAGTCAATAAAGGTATCAAAATAGTAAAATAAAACTATTTATAGTTAACAAACTTTTTGCCCTACTTAGAAACTAGGGAAAATAGGCCTAAATAGAAACAAAATATAAAGATTATAAAATTGACAGAACATTAAAATAAAAAACATTTCAAAACAATTTTTATGGTTATAAAGTATATAAAAAAGAAATCATAATAATATAAAGTATACATGTATGTGAGCTAGAAACTAGTTACTAATAAATACAACCTGTAAAATGGAGTAAACATTGGTTAATAATACATATTTTTATTTTAATATTTTGATACCTTTGTTGACCACCACCCGAACTATCTTCCAGCAATCTACTTCATGCGGTCAACTTCTTCTTCCAATATACAGATTTTGTTTAAAATAACTCCCATTCAATGCCTTTTACACAGTCATTTTCAATTATTTTTTAAAATTTAATTTACTAGAAGTGAAGTATACTTAATGGAAAAATAATTTTAAAAAATTACAGTTCATTAATAACATTTTCAGGTTTTTTTACAAAAAAAATATTACTTTCATGTGATTAAAGAAAAATATATATATAGCTTGAAATATTTGTGTGATACTAAATATTGTAATCTTTCAGATGTTATGAGCAGTCAAGGAAAATGTGAAAAGACTTATGAAATGTGTGAAGGCTGCGGGCAGAAAATTCATGACAGGTATCTTATGAGAGTCGCTGATGCGAATTGGCATGAACACTGTCTCTCATGCAGCGTCTGCAGAGTTCTCCTGTCACACTCCTGCTTCTGCAGAAATGGAAAATTGTACTGTAAACCTGATTACGAGAGGTATTGCTTTTCTTTATATTACATAAACTTTCATTATATAAAATCTCATATAAAAGTTAACCTATCTTTCATAAATATCAGTTCTTTGTCAAATGTGTTCATTTATAAACAATAAATTAAAGTCATGAACTGTGGTGTAGCTTTTCCAAGAATCAGAATTAGGACATCAGTTATTACAAGTTTCAGATATAAGATACAAGTTTATAAACAAAACATTAACTTTTAACTAACCAGAATTTCTACTAACAAAAAATACATCAAAAAGATAATTTAATCGATAATACTATACCTACTCATTCGATGTTCAACAATTACGAGGAGAAAACAAAATATATTTTTTAAATTATGGCTTGAATCGAAACATTATTTTCTAAAGACAATAGTTTTAATCAATCTGTTGAAAAGAAGTATTTTCAAAATTAAATACTATTAAAAGACATAATCCACCCAGATATAAAGAATTTTAATAATATTTAGACAGAATAAGAATTTTATAAAGAATATACATTTGCCTTTAAACATTATTCTAAACCAAAAAATAAAATATTTTAGTATAAAAATTATTTTTGATAATAGGTTGTTCGGAGTGAAGTGCAGTAGGTGTGGAGATCGGTTACTTCCCCACGAAATGGTTATGAGAGCCCAGAGCCATGTCTTCCACCTTTCTTGCTTTAGCTGTGTCATTTGTCTACAGACTTTACAGAAAGGAGAACAATTCGTTGTTCGGAGCGGTCAGATCTTCTGCCGACAAGACTACGAAAAAGAGATGTTTTTATTACAGCAGTCCACATCTCCATCAGGTCAATATAATGATTTTGAACTTTATTTTATTAATTTGAGATTATTATTCTGCTTCAATTCTAATGATCTGCAATGAGGCCAGTAATAAAAGTTTTAAAAGCTAGTTTAATGGCCAAAGGGAATTAGTAAATCTTAAGGAAAATTTTCCAATGTCAAATAATTTGAATTAAAATGGATTTTTTCCCAATATTATGTATTTGATGAATTAATAGTTTACCGTGGATATACATAAATGGGAAGAAGATACATAAATGGGTGGTGCTCTCAGTGAATAACACAAATAAGTAAAAACTAATGTATTAATGCCAACGTTTCAGCCAGAATTTCAAGCCTTCATGAGGGCTAAGAACAAAAAACAAGATAACAAGCAATGAATAAGATGATATACAGAACAATAAGAAAATAACTAATATTATAATTACAAAATAATGTTGAAAGACATGTATAGTTTAAATATTATAAGAAGATAAAGGCTGTACGAGAAAATTAATATTAAAATTAAGTAAAAGGAAAGAAAAATATTAAAATATGAAAATCTAGTAAGTAACTATATGTACAAAATTTCTTCTTCTCTACACTTCTCTTATTGCTTCTTCCTTACCCACGTTATTATGTTATCTTCACTACATTTATTATTATTATTGTCATATCTACTAATTACTCCTTTTGTCTTACTTAACTTTATATTTTATTTCTGTGTTTTAGTATTTTACTTACATATTTCATTAATTACATATAATTTGTTTCTCTTTTTTTCCCCATAACTTTAATCTTAAATTATTATTAAATTAAAATATTCATATTTCTCTATTCCTTTTGGATTATAAAACTTTATAATTTATTTCTTTAATTCTGTTATTTTACTTACATATTTAATTAACTATATTATATTTTATTTCCCACTTTTTTTATCAATTTATTTTAAATAATTTTCATTTTCTACACATCTTTAGTTACTAGATTTTCATATGTATTTTATTATTTGTTCTTTCCTCTTACTTAATTTTAATATTAGTCTTATCATACAACCTTTATCTTGTCATAATACTTGTACTATACATGTATTTCAACACTATGTATTTAAATGTTAGTTATTTTCTAATTGTTCTATATTTTATTTTATTCATTGGTTGTCATCTTGTCGTTAGCTCTGATGAAGGCTTGAAATTCTAGCTGAAATGTTGGAACTAATAAATTAGACTTTACTTATTTGTGTTATTTACTAAGCGCACCACCAACCATCTCCTCATTTACATTATGATCAAGGGGAAAATGGGCCATTGTAATCGAGTGTGTAGAGACGTCATCTTAGCAATATCAAGCAACCCTCCCGCTATAGTTAGAATAAGTTAGTTTATTCCTTAGTATTTTTTTTCTAGTTTATTTTATTTTCTACTTAATACCCCTGGTATGTCAGAAATGGTCAAGTATGGGTTTAAATAAAAAAGATCATGGCAAAAACGAGTTGTAATATTTTTTTTAATACAGCTATCAGTATCAAAAGATTCACAAGTAAAATCTAAATTTTCACAGTGAGTTAGAAAGTAAAAAAAATAAAATGTATTATATTTACTACATTTTTTTCTTCATTTCAACTGCGAGAGTGCGTATTTTATTTCTGAATCCATAAATACCTACAACTAAATTTAAAAAAAAAATTCAGACTTATCCTGATTTTTCCATTGAATCTTAATATGATTTGGATAAGTTTTTTTTTTTTAAATGTCCATATTTCATATTATTCTGTTTAATTGAGTCATTTAACTTTTTTTGACAATCTTTTGAGAAAAAAAATTAACTGAAAGTGACCTGATATCTTACTGGAGAAATTTCACTCAAAAAATATAACAGTAAAACATATAAGAATTGACAATTACGTATTTATAATAAATAAATAAAATGTACAACAAAATTATAAATAATTGCTTCTCTATTTCTCCAAGTTAATCCTGCATTTAAAAACACTGAAGAATCCTTCTGGAAACAAAAAGATTTGTAGGCCAACTTGTAACAATGTGATTAAAAAATATATAATATTTTACATTAAAATAAATGGTTGGCTGGCAGAAGAATGGAATAAATAAATTTGTATTTTATAGATGAAATGATTCTCGATGAGAACAGTCGGCCGAGAGATGGAAGAAGAGGGCCAAAAAGGCCAAGGACCATATTAACATCGGCTCAGCGCAGACAGTTTAAAGCTTCCTTCGAAGTCAGCCCAAAACCCTGTCGAAAGGTGATTTATTTAATTTTTATTTTTATTATTCAAAACTAGAATTTAAATCATACTGTAAAACAAAAAAATAAATAAATAGTATAAGCTAGTATAAAATATATTTTGAAAATCAGCAAGTGAATTTAAAAACACTCATATTAGCTAAGTACTCTATTCTAATATTTTATTCTTAATCAGGTAAGAGAGGCTCTAGCAAAGGAGACGGGTTTGAGTGTGAGAGTAGTTCAAGTTTGGTTCCAAAACCAACGGGCCAAAATGAAGAAGATTCAACGGAAAGCAAAGCAGGACTCTGATAAATCGCCGACTGACAAAGATGATAAACGAGAAAAATGTATAAAGCAGGAACCTCTGTCTAATGAACACAGTAAGTTTAATCCACAATACAACTATACAATTAATAATGCAATATAAATATAAGGACAACATAATTTAACTTTATTCTATTGACTTCCTACCCTACAGTATCCTTTAATAATACCTCACTTATTCCTGTCAAACAGACCCATTACCTAGGACTTCGTATGGATGAACCACTGACTTGGAATCCTCATACTGGACAGAAAACTGCTCGTTGATTCCGACTATTAAACAATTACTAGACAAATGGTCTAAACTTCCAACTAATTACAAAATATTCATTTATATGATCATAATAAAACCTAGTTGGACTAACTTAATTAAGCTTTGGGGCTCCACTAAACAATCAAATTCTTCTCCTTTCCAATCCTTAATGATCCTTGGTTACAAATCAAGTCATCCATCAGAACCTCAATGTTCTATATGTTGCCGGATTGGGCCATAACTAGGTACCAATCCTTCCGTGATAATTTCCCTAACCCCCCAAACCCACTTATACATAACTTTGCTTCTCTTTTCTTAACTGATAATTCTCCTAGGAGTCTAAAAAAATGATGGCCTCAACATATCCTCTTAATTGCTTTTAATAGATTCTATTCATTGTAAGAATGAGTCAGTTGTTAAAAATTAGATTTAAATCTCATTATAATTATTATTTTTTATAAGTTTCTATGCCTATTAATTATTTAATTAAATTTTTATAACTGAAAATGATACACATCCATTATAGTATAAAGTTAAATTATGTTGTGCTTGTATTTTTATATTGTTTTTAATACTAATTAATATTTATAATCCTTAAATTTCTTTCTTGAGACTGGCAATATTTTACTAAACTATTCAAAAAGACTATCCAAATTATAGTCTCAAAACATTTATTTCATTCACACGTCCAACGTTTCGGCCAATTCGGCCATCTTCAGGGACAATCTTAATTTACTATGAG
>NW_027115122.1:226359-231050 GCF_000696795.3 Halyomorpha halys
AATGAAATAAATGTTTTGAGACTATAATTTGGATAGTGTTTTTGAATAGTTTAGTACTAATTAATATGTTATTGTAGGTTAAAAATGAACTAAAATGCTAAAAAAGCTCCATCCCATTATAATAAAGGTTTAAAGTAGGAAGAATTTGTCTATAACTTGAACTAATATAATTAACATAAAAAAATTAACATCTTTTCCTTAAAACTTGTTCAAAATAATAATAAAATAAAAGTTAACATAAAACTTTTATATGAAAAAGTTTTAAATAAACAAGTATTTTGAAGAGTTCTGTGCCCTGTTTCATAATAAAGTTCAAACCAATACTATTAGTCTTGTAGATTTATCTTAATTCAATTACACAGACTTCTACAATAGTAACTTGAACTCTAGTATTTTTTAATTCCTGTAATATCACTAATAGTCATCCCTATCATGAAAAAAATAAGTATTAGTATTATTACCACACTAGTTTCTACACTTGTACTATCAACTAATACTATTAGCTTTCATTATGAAACAGGGCCCTAGTGTTAGTATGAAACTTATAGTGAAAGATAAATAACTGTTTAGGTCTCTGATTATTTAAAATAAAACTAATTCTAATAATTATTATTAATTTAACTATTATTGTTTTTAGATCACTATTTAGGACTAAATGCTTTAAGCATGCACGATTCATCAGAAGCTGGGTACCCGACATCTAGCAGCCAGCCACTGAATCCAAACAATCCGTATTCTCCAGATGGTAAGGATTTTTTTCACTTGATAAGTTTTATAAAGTAACTTATAAGCAAAATTCAACAGGAATTATTACATGAGTAATTTAATTTCCTTCAATTACATGTTTCAGTTACACTAAAATAAACAAACCATATATAAATGGTCCAAAACATAATCAAATCAACAAAAAAATTACACTGAAGTAATTATAAGACACAATTAGAATTACTGTAATTGTCTAAAGTAATTGCAATTGACATTCTCAATTACGATCTCATCTTGATGCTAAGTTATTGCAATTGCATGTAATTTAGCTCATATGTTAAAACCATAACATGTTCATAAATCTAACCTGTGTGCAATCTTAAACTATATATTGGAAGATTATTGATTGACTGTGTGTATAGATGAATGGAATATGGTCAGGGTGTGGTCAAAAAAACTCAAATAGTAGAATTATACTATTTTATTGAGCCAACGTTTCACCCCACGCTGCAGGGCTTCGTTAGGGCTCTTTTGACGCCAGTCAAAGACAAAGTGATTATTGATTGACCGTGTGTATACATGAATGGAATATGGTCCGGGTGCAGTAAAAAAAAACTCAAATATTAGATAATTATACTTTTTTATTGAGCCAATGTTTCGCCCCACGTTGCAGGGCTTCGTTAGGGCTGTTTTGACGACAGTCAAAGACAAAGTGATTATTGATTGACCGTGTATATAGATGAATGGAACATGGTCCAGGTGCGGTAAAAAAAAACTCAAATAGTAGATAATTATACTATTTTATTGAGCCAAAGTTGACTTTGTCTATGACTGCCGTCAAAACAGCCCTGACGAAACCCTGCAACGTGGGGCGAAACGTTGGCTCAATAAAATAGTATAATTATCTACTATTTGAGTTTATTTTTAACACACCCGGACCATATTCCATTCATTTAAACTATATATTATTTCCATATTATAGAGCCAATGTAAAACAGATTTTTTTAAATTTTGGTGTCAATTTGTAATTACAATACAATAACTAGTATTTGTATTACAATTACTTGTAATTATAAATAAAAATTACATTAGTATATAATTGGGAATTGCAATTACTTTGGCTTAGTTTGTAATTGAAATTGGGGGATCACAATTACAATTACATTTAGCCCAACTCCGATTATATGATATGAAAACTTTAATAAGTCAAATTAAAAATCTATTGAAGGGTCCCTGGTCCAGAATAAGATAGGCCTCATGATATTAATTTTTCAGTAAATCAGTTCTAATCTAATGTTTCAATGTAGTTCATATTTTATAATATTGTAAGTTAATATGTTGGAATCGTATCATAATTTATAATATTGTAAGTTAATATGTTGGAATCGTATCAGATTGATATAAGGCCTGAAAGCTAAATTAAAACATAATGAGTTTTTGAATTTTTTAAAAGATTACTTTGTTTGCTTGAAACTTTTGTAACAGAAACCAGTACAGATTTTTTGTTAATTATCTTTATAATTATAAGCTAATTTGTAAACCTAATTAATTTTAATTTGTCTTATTGCAGATGCTTATCCAGCACATTCAGGTGAAAGCTTTTGCAGCTCTGACATATCGCTTGACGATAGTACCAATTTAGACGAAGGTGGCTCTGACACACTCTCCTTAGAACTTGGGCCACCTTCTAGCCACGAAGGCCTCCTCCACAACCCGATGGGGCACATCAACCCCATCGACAAGTTATACCTAATGCAGAATTCATACTTCAGCAGCACGGAACAGTAAGAAACTGCAACTAACAAATTATTAAAAGAGACAATATGTTCTGATTATAAATGATCGAGCATATTATGCTGTGTCGAAACTACAAATTTACACATTTATAGTATTAATGAAACATATTCAACAATGAACATGTAATTTTATTCAGTTAAAATTTGAAGGAAAAAAAATGAAGAAAGTCCATGTAGTGCCTTAAAGAATTCCTTTGCATTCCATTGTAACTAGTATCTTCTTGAAGTGAATTCAGTTTGAAATATAATATGATAAGCTAAGAGCAAACATAAGACATGTTCATATTACAAATTAAAATAGTTGTAATCATATAATGATTATTACTTCATAGTAGTACTCCCAGTACTAATCTTTCCCTCCTCTACGACACAACCCCTGATGAAGACCTGAAACTCAGGTCGAAACGTCGGCATAAAATAAATAAATATGGTTTTGTTTATTTATGTTGTTCTTTGCTGACCGCACCCCCCGACAAACTTCTTCAAGTAATAAATAACTAGTTACCATAGAAACTATATACTTAAACCTGTCTGCCTGTTCCAATATATTTCCTCCTGTAGAGAGAGAGAAATACTTTATTTATCTATGCTGCCTAAATACATTAGGTTGCTATCTCACACAGCATACTTATCAATCCGTAATCGGACATATATAAATTACACATACATGGTATAATCATAAAAAAAAAAGAGATACAATAATAGGATATAATAAACAATTTTTTTCTCCCCTACAGTTTCCTTTTACAATCCATTTCGGTCTGTACAACAAATACAAATGTTTCATTCATTCCTATTTTTCCTTCTCATTTCTGCTCCTCCAATTTCACCCTTTCACAATTATTCAATTCACCCGATCAACAAATTTGCTCTCCGGAATTCACTCTCCTAGATCCTCTTCAGTGACCCGCTAAACAAATTCAATATTATATGGTAATGTGAGATCAGACCATCATTCATAGTCACAGTAGTAGATTAGTCTACCAAGAACAAACAACTAGATACATTTTACGAGAATAAGACAAACACATAGATTAAAAGGAAAATATAATAAAAAAAACCGGTTACAGGAAACACTTGAATGGATAAATAAGTTTAAAAACCGAAATGGCTTCTGTTTCTACTGCTAACGATATATTTTGTTTTATCCATATTTATTTCAAGACTTAGTTCCTTACTAGAGTTTATCTCAACAAAGTTACAAAATTAAATTACAATTTAATATAGTACAACTAAATTTAGCATTACCATTTTTCTATATAAAAATTGTTTTTGAAGAATACTTCAAGCTACTAATGTAAAAATTCGACTGGTTATCATACTAAGCATAAATTTCAAATGAAATTCCCTTCAAGGAGATATAACACAACTGTTTAATGAACAGAATGTTCATACGATTTCTTTTTTTTAATTTATAAATTAAGAGTCAATGTAAATGATCTTTGTAAGTTCATGTCAAATAACCATTATTAGCGCCTATTTTATTTATTTCAAAATAAAAAAAAAGAAATATGTTTCCATAAAATGTTTTTTGTAAGTTAAAATTATATCTTTCAGTTTTTGGCCCACTCGGCATTGTTCTTCGTAAGAAATAACAGTTTATAACATTCTGAACAATAATAAACTTTTTTTTATACATAATATGTTTTCAGTCATAAAGTTTCCGCGGCTCAGTCTAGTGATTACTTCCTAACTCCGCAGCAGGCCGACTACATTGCGACAAGAATATTCAACAAGGCACATCAAAATTATGAATATTGTCCATCTTAAGTTTATAATAATTATAAAATCATCACTAGTTTCAAAAAGACCCATTACACACACACATACTCACATTTACACAATGTTTATTGTGAATGTACTTGACAACAACCCTGACCATCATCCATATATAATTGGAGAAGTTTATCGGGGGGTGCGGTCAGCAAAGAACAACATAAATAAACAAAACCATATTTATTTATTTTATGCCGACGTTTTGACCTGAATTTCAGGTCTTCATCAGGGGTTATGGCGTAGAAGGTAAGGTGCACTGTGCGTGCAACTCAGTTGCAGGCCTACCTTCTACGCCATAACTCCTGATGAAGACCTGAAATTCAGGTCGAAACGTCGGCATAAAATAAATAAATATGGTTTTGTTTATTTATGTTGTTCTTTGCTGATCCCACCCCCCCGAAAAACTTCTCCAAT
>NW_027115122.1:231280-237569 GCF_000696795.3 Halyomorpha halys
AAAAAAAAAAAAAAAAAGGAAAAACAGATAAGAATTCTAAAAATAAAAAATGTACATTTATTCAAATTTATGAGCAAAAATAATTTTTAAAAATTGAACAAAACTATTTTTACTCAGAAATATTACGCATGTATCAGTGTTTTAATGTACATATACATAATCTTGAACGTGGCTGAACTGCACATACACATGGTTAACCTACCATTTATACTACTGAAATCTATTTTCCTAATGGAAGATTGGTATTTTCAGTTAAATTGTAAATAAATGTAATAATAATAATTGTTGTAATAAAATGTGCCATTGAGCTGTTAAAACCTAATGTACAGAAAATATTACTTGTACCAGTAAATATTAATGTACAGAAAATATTATTTGTACTCGTAAATATTAATGTACAGAAATATTATTTGTACTGGTAAATATTAATGTACAGAAATATTATTTCCAGTTTATTAATGTTATTAATGTTTTTGTAAATAACAAGAATATTGTTATATCTTATTGTACATTATCTTATATATATTCTGTGTAAATAAAATGTATTTCTAATCATTATTCACAAAGTAATTTTATTGTTTATCGAAGATGGCTTGTTTAAATTATATGATGATAAAAAAAAAAAATGTTTTTATTATTTAAAAATCCTTTATTAATTCCTGAGCTCCTAAAATCTGGATGAGCAGGAAATTAAACATGGGAAGTTAAATGAAAAATCTGGTGCAGTCTGCACATCTCACAACGTTCACCTGCCACCAACCCCCCCTACATACATTCCCAAGTTTTGTGTAAATTGGTGGCCTCATGCTGAAGTTACTACTTTTGTGATTAAAAAAAATATAAAGACCAGAAAAATCAAAAATTATAAACGAAACATTTTTATTTTTCTGATGCTATAAAAAGTTTTATTTGAATATTTTCAAGGTGGAAATAACGAATATAACTTTTGTTCCTGCCAACAACGGTTTACAGCCAACTAATGTTAATGAAGCAATAATGCAATCTGCAAGACAGTAAACTGCAAGTTAATTCCAAATATTACAGCACTTACTAGACAAACGGTGTAAGCTTCCAATCCATTAAAAAAGAATGATTCAGAGTAAGGCCTATCTGGACAAATGGAGTACAGCTTTGGGGCTCCACTAAATCTTCAAATACCTCTTATATCCAATCCTTACAATCCAAAATCCTCAATTCTCCTTACATTGTCACAAATAACACCAT
This sequence comes from Halyomorpha halys, assembly GCF_000696795.3. NCBI lineage: Eukaryota > Metazoa > Arthropoda > Insecta > Hemiptera > Pentatomidae > Halyomorpha > Halyomorpha halys. The sequence goes on from NW_027115122.1 coordinate 232,505, forward strand.
CCTAACATACCTTAATGTTCCGCATATAACCGATCAATAGCCCGAACCAGATATCAATCCTTCCATTATAAACTTATTAATCACCCAAACTTACTAGTTTTTAGCTTCCTCTTCCAATCTTCTGAGGCACCTGAAAAGAAGATGGCCAAGAGACCTTCAAAAGTAGAAATGTTATTAAAGTGCTACCAGGGTAGTTTCTCTGCAAGCCAGTATCACACTATTATAATCTAACATCAAATTTACTTGATGTATTTTTATGTATTTATATGTAAATACAGTTGTAAATGTCAATAAATAAATTTTTTAAAAATGTTTCAACATTAACGATTTGTTGTTTATGAATAACATCTACAGTATGAGCTGTTGTTGAAATAAAGGTATATTCAAAAAGGAGTTATTTGGATGGCTAAGCAAAAGTAGCAGGTAGTAACTGATAAAAATGATATTTTCAAAAATCCCCAACTTCCCACCAAATTTAGGCTAAATCAGACAAGCTGTTTTCTAAAAATAGGTGAGCTGAGAAATATATATTTACACATGTATAAGCAATAGTAGAAAATGGAATTTAATAAAATCGATATGGGACCAATAAGATCTCATCCTGCACAACCCTTGAAAATTTCTTCCAAATCGAATTGACGGTTCATTTCAATTATTTTGTATGCCCAAATACAAATTTGACTACAGACATACATGAAAATGAATTAGTTCCTCGATATCTAAAACATGAAATGTGAGAGAAAATTTTAAATTCTGAGGACACAAATTTGTTTTCATTTCCTGCCTGAATATAAAGCTTCCCCTTCTTCGGCAACGAGGAAACAAAATCACATAATCTTTTTATATTAAATATTTTTGTGAAAACCTCTCTGTGAAAGTAGCAGAAGGGTGTTGAAAAGAAATATAAAAGTGTTTATCCTGGTATTGTTTTAATTAAAAAAATTACAGCTAAGTAAAATAAAATATAAACTATTCTAAAAGCTCATCGCGCCTGGAGAGAGGCTTCTTTCCTAGCGGCATCCTGTAGTAGTTGAGTGTCGACCTCGTCAGCTGGCAACTGGACGTACCTCACAACAGAGCCTCGGATGAAGCAGTTTTTCACTGACAGCTGAAACAGGAGGAAGATATAGTTTTCGATATCAAGAATGATAAATAAAAGTGTGGTCTGTTAACAGTCCATTAAGAGCCTAAGTGACAAGTATGCAAGGGGGACAAGTATGCAAGTGACAAGTATGCAAGAGGGACAAGTATGCAAGTGACAAGTATGCAAGAGGAACTGTTAAGCTAACTAGGATAACATGACTAGGTTTTTTATTAAATGAAATTAAGAATATAAGCAGAACCAGCAATGCTTCGCTATAGCTACCTATGAGGATGTTTGCATTAATTGATCACTATTGAAACTTTGATATCAATTAATATATATCGCGAATTACATATGGAGTCAATAGAGGATTACATAAAAAAACAGTTAATAAAGTTCCACTCCCAGTTGCCGACAGTTAAAGGAGCAGTGACCTACAACCTGGGAAACCCAACCTCAACCCGAAGACTGAAGCCCAGACTGCTGCAGGACATTCTGTTATAAATTTTAATAAATATAAAATTAATTCATAGTCACACTACCTCTATTTTACTTTTTATTATTACTCATTTTATTTATTCATTATTATTATCATTATTTCTTTTTTTTCTATTTTCTTCTCTCGTCCCTTTTTCAAATAAACTTATTTCTTTTTTACTATTAGAGGGCAATTGTTTGTTTTATTTAAGTGTACCAATATCATTATTTTTTGTTATTAATTTTACTTTCCTCTTTTATTAAGAAGCATTATTCTTATCTATTTATTTTATTTTATTTTTTTCTTCTTTTAATAATAACATTGTATATAGTTAGGGGTGTCTTTTGTATGAGACTATACCCCCCCATAATCAACTGTTGACTCCCAAGCCTTACGCCAAGGTATGTCACAATCTCACTGGGTCGTATCACTTCTCCTTGTATCCTAAGAGTAATAGGAAGGGCCCTGTCTGTCATACCCCTTAAGAGTATAGCTTGAGTCTTGGAAGCAGCCATCTTCAACTTCTTCTCACACCACGCCTCTATCAGGTTGGCGCACCAACTAGCTTCATCTTTTAATCTGACGACGCTACTACTACGGCAAGGTCATCTACATAAGCTGTGGCAGGGAACTGCTCCTCTTCAAGCGCCCCCAACAACTCGTCAAAGACCAATTTCCACAGATCAATCTAACATTCATTTCCTTGGGAATGATGAGGTTTAATCGAGGTAAGTATTATTTTCCTATTGAAATCATATTTACATTACATTAAGACATTTTTTGTGGCTCCTGATAAATTTTATGATTTGGATTCATCCTATGTTGATAATCAACGCTTCACATTAGAATTCAATTAACACTCTCTCTGTATTCTACTCTCATTAAGAATAATGCAGGATCTCACCTCACAGTGTTTTTTAAATAATGTACTTAGAAGTTTATTTACCTCCTCTCACTATAATTAAAAGTTATAAAAATTTTATTTTAATAAAAACCAATCCTAATTTTTTTTTCTCCAGAAGGCCAAGAAGAGCAGGCTACCCCAGCGGTTCGTCGTGGATGGCGAGGGTCAGAACATCTCCAACAACATCCTCTACCTGGGCGTGACTCTCGACAGGCACCTCACCTTCTCCAGCCACGCCAGGGAGAGACTAAAGCTGACCTGGCAGAAGTCGCATAGGCTCTACCACTTGCTTACTTCACAACAGATCACGCTACACCTGAAACTCAAGATATACAAGGCCATCATACGTCCAACGTTGCTCTATGGTGCACCACTCATGCGACACCTCTACAAGACTACGCTCTCCAAACTTCAGAGTTTCCAGAACTCCCTCCTGAGGGGAATAGTCGGAGGAACTTCACTCCAGCGGGCCAGGAACAGAGTAATATGTGAGGAGCTCCAACTCCCGTCTGTGCCGGAATTCATAGGCCATAGGCACATCAAATTCTTTGATGGGCTGAAAACCTGTGCCAACCCTCTATTCCGTGAGATTGCCCCTCCACCAAGACCAGGGAGGTGGCAAAGCATTGTCCCCTTGGTCGACGTCCTCGCCTTGGGAGGGACTTCTAGCTCTGCAGCCTGAAGTCATCACTTCAACACCACCAACAGGAATAGCCCCTCCCTATTCCTAGTGAGCATCCAGGCAAACATATGCCATCATTGTTGACACCGCCTTCAGCGGACCCGGCAACCATTCTTATAATACCATCCTGGCAAAACAAGAAAATGAAAGACCGGTATATGTACATATCTTTTTTCTATTGTATATATTTGTAAATGCTTAACATTATTATTTATAATTTATGTTACCTTAATAATTATATACCTTTGGAATTATATAATGGAGTTAGAGTTTTTAAATTATATAATTCCAAAATTGTATTAAGGCAAGATAAATTATAAATAGTAATGTTAAGTATTTTGAAATGTTTGAGGATGATACATGTAATAAAAGCTGTTTTGTAGTAGATTGTCTCTGAGGATGGCCGGATTGGCCGAAACGTCAGACTTATAAGAAAAATAAAATGTTTTGAGACTAAAATGGATAGAAATCAAATTATTTATTTTGAATAAAAAATTTTGAGACTAAAATGGATAAAATTTTATTTATTTAAAGATTATTAACCAGTCTCGAGAAAGTTTTCAGATTATAAATTATTTATTCTGTTAACGTAGCTGTGAGTCAACCCTATGGAGCTCTCCAGGGTCTATCCAGTCTCATTAAGTGGTAATCCTTAATTGGGGAAAAATCTGGCAGTTGAGCATGATCACCTCCTTGTACTTCCTTAAAAAGTAATGAATCTCCTGACCCTTTATGGTTTGTATCAATATAGATTTTCAATAACTCAATAATCCTGATTATGGTGATTTAGAAATTCCAAAAATGGCTATTTTCATGTTTGATCTCATCATACACACATTATAGAAAATACTATAAAACCATGAGGCAGAAGTGGACATGTAAGGTTTACAAATAAACGAAGTAAACTTAAACATTACTTAAACTCAATGTAAGGTAAACATTTTTTTGAAAATTCTTATTTAAGGGTTTCTTTTTTTGTTTTGCTCCTAACAATCTTATACTTTGATTGGTCAGTCATTCTGAATTGTTTCAATACAATACTAATATTAAACCACAATGAGGGTTATTAGAAACACACTATTCAAATTTTAAGTAGTATATATTGATAATACCCTAGATAATCAAACTGTATAAAAGAATAAGAAAAAATCAACTAAACCGGACCAGTATAAACGATTATACAGTGAAGTTGTCTGTTATCATTTAGGTTACTATAGTTACCGTTATATAACCTCATCTATATATTAATTAATATCAAACTATCAATAGTGTTCATTAAATCTACATACATTCTCAAATATAGCAATAGTAAAGTATTCCTGGGTTAGCTAGTATGTTTTAATATCAATTCAGATGACCACGGATTTTCTGATAAAATTTTTTAATTTAAGGAAGAAAACACAACATTCAAGAGAAAATAAAAAAATATATAAGGAAAAGTATAATAAATTCAATTACCATGTGAGGGTACTTTTCACTATCTGTTACACTGATATCGGTCAACTTAATGTTCAAATACTGGTCGACAGAATGAAGGATACCATGGATACTAAAACATAACAATCAGTAAGATTATTAATTACAAGAAAAAATAAAATAATTTGAGATATAATAGAATTAAAAATGGTTTAAATAAAGAGATATAAGTAATCATAAGAATATTATTCATTATTATATAAGAAGATGCTCAGGGTTGCAGTCAAATAGAACAAATAGTTTTTAACTATTTAATAACTATTTAATTTCCGACATTTCCCCCCACTTTGTAGGGCTTCATCAGGGCTGTTCAAAGAAATAGGTTAAACAGAGATCTGTTCGATGAAGCCCTGCAAAGTGGGGCGAAACATCGAACATTAAATAGTTAAAAACTATTTGTTCTTTTTGACCGCAACCCTGACCATCTTCTTATAATTTATT
>NW_027115122.1:237837-247902 GCF_000696795.3 Halyomorpha halys
TATAAAATAAAATAAATAATAGACTAAAAATTTGGTAATATACACAACAATGGAATGAAAATATAAATTATTTGATTACTAACTATGGACAAGACAGTAGTAGATTAATTACAATATTATTTATATACATATAAATGTGAGCAACAAATAAATGATACAGTGGAAAGAATCTATAAAGAATTAGTTAAAGAAATTAGGAAAGAACATTGTTATAAATTGCAAGAAAAGCCGTTAGAGTGCAGGTAGGCAAAAGACATTATATAAACAGAAATGTAAAGGTCAAAAGATCGTAGAGATAAAATAGTCAATGTGAGAGTAAAAAAAAAAGTTTTAATAGTGGGTAGATGGTTGGGGAGGATTTGCTGGACAACCCTCTTATCTCGGAATATAAGAGAGGCTCAACAAACGGACCAATTAAACAAACTTGGAAATAACAAATTAAAAAACTTTAAGTATATGAGTGGGGTAAAGAGCATAATACGATAAGTGCGTAAATGGAGATTTCACTAAAACTTATTACGTATGCAGTAATTTGAAGTAAATTGTATGGATTTACTTATAATTACCATTGATGGTGGTCCTCCAAAGAAAGGAAATTCGAGAGGAATCCCCATCATGCACCTGTTCCCCTACTTGCACTTACCCTGACTTACCTAACTTCACTCATAAATAAAGTTGTTAACATAAAAGTATCAAAACGAAGGGCTCTCTGTCAAGTCAGTTAATTTTCAGTGATTTGCCTTTTTGTTTTTCCATACAAATTTCAGATGTAACTTAGTTAACCAAATGAATGCTATCATTTAATCAATCAATTTATATATTTAATTAATATTTTATAAATTAACAAATTTAAATTGATAATTTAATGGCACTGGAAACATGGGGCATAGCTAACGGGAAATTAATAATTACGCTGACTATTAAACAGAAACACCATAACAATAAAACAATTAATTATTGAAGTTCTGTTAAAATAATGCAAAGTGAGGATACATTACCTCAGGTCATTCTTCAGTTCTACCACAACATCTTTCCCGACTAACGACTTGAAGAATGAATAAAATAACTAAAAAAAATAAATATAATAAAGAATCACAATGAAGATATTGTTACACACAAAAAATACAGAAATAAGAAATCTTAAAATACATTTTTAACACTAGGTATAAACTGTTTTAAAAATATGAAGATAATATTGCTGGTTTGCTTTAACAGAGGTAGGACTGACAAAAAAAAAAAAAAAAGAAGAAGGATTTAATTATTTTCTAATTGGATGTTTTCCAAAGATGGCAAACAAATATTATCTTTTCTACTGGGGTTATTCCTCCCACTGCTTCAAAGGTAATAGGGTTGGTATAAAATAATCCCAATCTACAGAAAAACTCAAAGCATGTTTTTTTTTTGTTTTTTTTTGTTGAATATGCCACTACTGAAGCAAATCAGCAATATGGCATTAAAAAGATCCTTAACAGTATTTCGATGTGAAATAAGTGCACTTTTTACTATATTTTCCCTTATCAAACTATAGTTACTCTATATTAATTTAAAAAGTTTTAGATATTAACTATTTTGATAGTAAAATAAAATATTTACAATCACAGAATAAATATATTCAATAATACTTTATAAAACAAAAGTAAAGATGTAGTCATAGCTAGACTATGTGAAGTCAGACAATAAAAAGTTAAATTTAATCACAGAAAATCAATTTAAATTATTCATTTCTTCTTACCATTTTTAATAATTGACTTTAATAATATCAAAATACCAAAAAGCCCGGTATCTGAATTATAACATAATAAAACCTTAATGGTAACCTACTCTAGTATTACCAAAGAGCTAAAGCTAGTTAATTCATAAAGAGTCAAAACTTTTTATACTAATATCTCTATGAACAGGTAATATACTGTAGTATATTAATTATCATTATTAATTGAGCCGGTGAGAATGATAGTGGCCTAAGTGAGATCTATTCTCTCTCAATTATATTGTAATAACAGATTTATTTTTTTTAATACGGAAAAACTTCTATTTTCGGATTGAATTAGTAAAAGAAGCCAACAACGAAGAGATATCACAAGTTAGAAATTACGTTCTCAACCCCATTCCTCAAACAATACATTAATTAGTAGCCATAATAACAACAAGTAATGAAAGCCTGGTAAAAAACAGATGGAAAAATAAATCTAGATTTAAAACTACTTTAAATGTTAAAAAATTAACAACTTTATGAATTTTTAAAAAAATAAATGATCAAGTACTTACCTACTAATTATTTGTATACCAAATTTTTCATAAGACTCAATAAATTAAATTTATTTTTTAAAGAGAATGAAAAATAGTTTTACTTATACATATATATTATATATTTTATAATAATATATATTTTAAGAGAGAAAAAAATACTTTCCTAACAGTTAAAGCCTGCTGTTTCGAGTTCGAGTGTCTGACCAGATCTGGCGCTGGTGTCGTCCTCATAGGCTGCTACCACTGCTTCCCTGTGCTCCAACGCGACGACAGGTACCGTGAAGACAGTAAGTAGAATTGGAACCAGTATCAAGCCTTGTGGACTGGGGTTGAGTAGTCCTCGCCGACTCGTACGACGAATTCTACTAAGACAGCTTTCAATCATCTACCATAGAGTGGCGGGAAAATCGCATTTATCCAGTCGACGAATTAAGAGTGGGTGAGAAGGGACATTAGCAGTCCGCTCAGCATCCTTCACTGCAAAGCTTGTGGCCAGGAGTTCGGCCAGTTCCCCAGGTGTCAACAGGTCGGTCTCGGAAGTTAGGTGTACCATTCTTCTTTTCGTGACGAATGTCCTTACGAACTTCCAGAACTGACGATGATCCTCGTGAGTTCTCCACAGTTGGTAGTGCTAGATCGCAATCTTCCAGTCACTCATGAGATTGGCTATCGGCCGGGACATTGCATTGATGGCCGATTTCAAGCTGTAGTCTCGAGTTCGTTGCAAAATGTTGCGTAAGTTGTTCCTCTGGCCGATCAGGACCAGGATGTACTTGGACGGCTTCCTGATGGTGTTAGGCTGCGGGGAAAACTTGGGGATGTTCCGGTTGGCTGCTTCCTGGATGATTGTGGTGATGACCTCCACCGATGTATTCACCTCACCCGGTGTACGACACAGAGCAACCGCGGGCTGTTCCCGACCTGTGTCCCTTCCAGTCTGTTTTATGGAGCAAGAATTTGCTGTGGTGGGCGTGCCTTCGATGGTGTATAGCTCGGGCCTGCGACTTGAGGGCCCGAAGGGCAACGCTCGGCAGTCCGTTATGGTATACATATTTCTGGCTTGGAGCAGGTCGATTATTGAAGTCCACGGACAGATGCATGCCTAAAGGTATGCACTCCTGGGTGGAAGACGGCTAGCCTGGTCTTGGTGATCAAACTCAGCCAGTAAATACATTGGGTGAGACAAAATTGTTAATAATGGGAGAGACCTGAGTTATTTGACATAAGGAGTTGGTTCCCAGAGATGTTGGAGAACTGTCCTCCAACCTTTGTTACAAGATCTTTCTGTTACATCTTCCAATGCTGTTACAGTTTGATTAAATTTAGTGACTTGTGATTATTTTCTTTTCGGTTTTTATACCTGATAAGTAAATTTTTTAAAGGCAAGTTATTTTTGTTAGTTGAAGCAAAAGAAAGGTCTTTGATGTTTCCAATAACTGTTTGTGATCTTTTTGTGACAATCTTTTATTTTTATTGAAAAGATGTGGTAGGCATATTATTTTAAAATGACAGTTGACTAAAACACACTTTTCTTGGTAATATGTCCATCTGAAAAAGAGAACAATGAATCAGTTCCACAAGTACAGGTACTCGTTATTTGTGTAAACAATGCCATAGGTAAAGTAGGAACATAACAAATAAAAATATTTCCTGTTTTTTTTAGAAATTAAAATTGTTTTTAGCAAGCACTTTGGAGGGAGAAAAGCAAAAATCTTCACAGATACTCCTGTTAAAAATTAATCAACATCTAGACAGTACAAAGTACTGATCCACAATGTATATTGATACTTTGATAGGGAGAATTCCATAAAATGAAAATTCCCACTTTGGTCTATCAAGTTGTGCTGAGTCAACTCTCTAGGCTATTAAATGGCATCGAGAGGTGCTCCCTGTAAGTCATTGCCTTTTAGTAGATTAGAAGATTTTATTTACTTAGCCAAATAGCCACCATAGGTATACTCCATAATAATAATAATGAATGCCTAACGGAACCGAAGGTTCGATGCCGATACCACCAAACGCTCTCTGCATACATCCTTCCATTGATTCCCCTCCATAGACAATTCCACTAAATAAGTTTTAACGCAATCCTCCCATCCACGCTTCGGTCTACCCCTCGGTTCAGTGTTTATTAACATTTTAGGGACCCGTTCGTTACTAAGCCCCTCAACCTTACACGCCCATCTTATATGCCACAATGCCATAACTTAAATTATATTTACCGGGTGTAGGTCCCTTAATTCAGCGTTGTGTAATCTTATAAATTCTCCCGTTAATTCTTCCTTTTTCGGTCCGAATATTTTTCGTAACACTTTATTTTCGAAAACCTTAAGACGCTGTTCATCCCTTAGTGTAAGAGGCCATGTCTCGCATTCATAAAGAACAGTGGGAAGGTTAATAGTTTTATAAATTCTAATTTTTAAGTTTTTCGATAGAAGGCAGGAGCAGTTTCGAAATTGAAAAATAAAAATAATTTCCCGCCTTCAACCTCGCTTTTATTGCCTCGTCAATTTTAGTTTTTCTTTTACCGTAGAACCTAAATACTTAAACCTATCTATCTGTTCAAACGTATTTCCTCCTATATCTATATCACCGAAATTGTTCCCGTTTCTACTGCTAACCATGTATTTTGTTTTATCCGTATTTATTTCAAGAACTAGTTCCTTACTGGAGTTTATTAACGTGGTTGTATTTGGTTCTATAGTTTCCTTGTCCTCACTCAATAATACCAAATCACCAGCATACCCAAGCACCGATATTTTGCCACCCAAAGTTAAACCCTTTTCGGTATTTATCACACTTTTAATGACGTATTCTAGTGCTAGATTAAATAAGATAGGTGATAAAGAATCACCTTGTTTTAAATCCGAGCAGACTTGGAATTTCAAAGAATAATGATTACCGATTGGTACCTTATTAAACGTCTCGGTCTTTCACATCCATACTAGATTTACTAACTTCTTTGATATTCCCTGTTCAATCAGAATATTATACAGCTTCTGGTGGTCAATAGAATCGTAAGCCTTTTGGAAATCAATGTAAAGCTGATGAACTACTCCGTCGTATTCCGACTTTTTCTGCCAGATTTGACGTAATAAAAACATTTGACCAATAGTTGAACGATTTCGTCTATAACCACATTGGTAGTCTCCGATTCCGGAGTGAGATTCCTCGATAGTTATTACAATCTGTCGTCGGGCCCCTTTTGTGAACAGGAAAAGTAGAGGCTCCTTCCATTCCTCAGGCATCTCCTCAATTTCTCAGATTTGTTTAACTAAAAGGTGTATTTTAGAAACTCCAATTTCATCACATGCCTAGATTAGTTCACTAGGAATATTGTCAGTTCCCGCTGCTTTATAAGGCTTTAATTTTGCGATGGCCATTTCGACTTCCTCCTGACTCCATTCTTCTATCCACAGTTCAGCACTCAGGTATTCAGTCAGAGGAGATTGACAATTATTTCCAGAATTCATAATACTTTCAAAGTCTTTCTTAAACATATTTAATATATCTACCGGATTAGCTAATATATTATTTGAGTCCATTGGACTTAGCCCAGAGGAACTTCCACCAACCATCCCCACATCCTCCACCACTGGGACACTCTCCTACCTGGTAATGAGCCTCCTGAGGGAGTATATTCCTTTCCTGGGAATTTTTTTTGGGGAGGAGTTTAGAACATCTTTACTATTAATGGTTCTTATAAAAGTTAGTTAGTTTATCAGCAGCAAAACTCAAAGAAAAATTTAAAAACAAATAAAACCTATGCTATCTGACCACACTTCTTTCTACACCAATTAAATTTCTTTCATCACAATTTATTGAATTTGACATTGGAATTTAAAATATTATTCAAAATTAAGAAAAAATAAATTGAATCATCTGTCATTAAAAATTCTCAACCTTACACTTAATACAAAAAGGCATTGTGTTTAAGAAATAAAGATTACAAGAAAAAAAGAAAATATTTTAAAGAACATTTTTGTTGTAATTGTCATTCTATTGAATTAAAAAAGGTTATAAAAACAGAAACAAATAAACATTTTATTTATATTTGAAAATTTCATTAATAGAAGAATAAAAATAATACTAAAATGTAGAAACTGTCACTTGTAAAATTAGTTTTCTATTTTTAAAAAAATGTATACATTTAATAAAATGGTAAAAACATTTGATGTTAGATCAAAACCGAATCAAATTCTATCACAATTCATAATAAAGTTCTCCTGTACCCTAACCCCAATGTCTATCACAGAAGATAAACAAGCTATTGACTATCACTTGACTCCACCCTTGGACCTCAAGTAGTTCGCTACAGCTTTATGCTTCTTCCTGCTCGCCCACTCTAAAGCAGTGTATCCATCATGAGTCTTATAATTGATTGGGGCTCCACGGTCGTGGAGCAGCTGCACCGCGGCCAAGTGCCCGTTTACAGACGCCCTCATTAGTGGTGTAATGCCATCACCTCCCTTAGTTGCTAGGTCTGCCCCGCGATCCAACAGTAAGGTAATGACTCCCGTGTGCCCTTCCTGTGATGCATCATGTAAGGCAGTCCAATTATCCTGCCCTTTGATATCCACTGCCATCCCTTCATCTAGCAATGCTCTCACTATCTCAATATGTCCATTGCGGGCTGCACGATGCAATATCCCATCGTTCTTGCAATCCCTCAGAGTTAGGTCAGCCCCATTCTCTACTAGCAGCTTCAGAACAGCGAGCTGATTATTAATAGCTGCAACAATAGCAGGAGTGGTCCCTTTATTATCCTGCTCGTTTATTCTGGCTCCAGCTTCCAGCAGTATGGACACGGCTCCAAGGCAGCCTCCTTCAGCGGCGTAGTGAAGTGTAGTTCGACCTTCACTATCCTTGATTTGTAGATCGGCACCATTATGCAACAAGAATATCGCATTGTCCAATTTTGAATTTTTTAATGCGATCATCAATGGTGTTGTCCCACTATTATTTTGTATATCAACAGTAGCTCCCTCTTGGTATAATGTCCTAATCTGCAAAAGGGATCCTTCAGCTGATGCAAGATACAGTGCTGTATCACCATTTACTGTTCTTTCATTCACATCTAAACCCATAGCAATGAGAGTTTTTAGAACAGGAGGATCAGATGCAGCTTGTAAAGTGAGTACATTTTGATTTTTAAAATTCTTAGGCAGCCTTATTTGTTTTATTATTTTTAACATCTCAGTATTTCCAGAGTGAACCACTAAATGAACTATCTTGTTAGCATCTTTGAACTTAGGATTCATTCCAACTTTGACTAATGCTTTAAACATTTCAACATTCTGCGATTCCACAGCCATCTCAAGAAGGCTCTTGCCACCATCTGGAAATATTCTAACATCAGCACCTTTTTTCAGCAACATCTCCACACCACGGACATTACCTGCTAGGATAGCCTGAAATAGTGGGGTTTCATTGAAGTGATTTTTCATGTTTATATCCATTCCACCCTCCAGTAGGGCCTCCAGTGCTCCATTTTGTTCTCCAGCAGCCGCGATATGGAGGTAGGTGTCTCCTCGGAACAAAAGCTTATCAACTCTTGCACCAGCTGATAACAGAGCCTTGACTAAAGATATGGAATTATTTTTAACAGCTTCTTCTAACGGAGTTGCATTCATAGAGTTTAGGACTTCCAAGTTAGCCTTCAGGAAACCAAGGGCAGCGATAGATGAACAGTTGCTTAGCCTTGTAGCCAAATGTATTAGGCTGTCTCCAGACTGAGTCGACCCATTGACATCACCGCCCTCATTGGCTATGGCAATAATATCTGCATGACTATTGTTTACAATGGCTTCTTCTAGACGTTTTGGTAAATTTTTGTGTCCTTCCTGAAACAGAAAGTATGGATTGCATCATAATTATTTTGAGAATTGAAAGTTATTAGGTTTAGGAATTCGGTGAGATTAAATTAAATAATGGATATTTGTTAGACAGATAGATTATCTGATTGGTGACAATGAACTATTATCTATATAAGAAAAAAAATCTAAAATTAAAAAGAAATAAGAATAAAATCAATCTTAAAATTTCTCCATATGAAAGTTCCAAATATATATCAACTGTTAGTTATGCTGCAGAGTGCACACATAGGTAAAATTTAAATTTTTTATAATCTCAAAATTACAATTCATTAAGAAAAAGCCTTAATACAATTTATATTGATATTATAAATAAGTAATAGAAAGAACCAAAACTAGTACAGAACATTTCAAGCAAAACATAAAGCCTATATGAAGCATCTTATTGGTCAAAATGAACTTACAATTGTTAGGGAATGACAGTTAACTACATCCATATCTAATGAACTTTTCCAGAGATGATTATTTTAGTAGTTTCAACGAATTCAGCATTTTATATTTAGGAAAAGATTGACTTATATCTCAAAATCAATAAAATTACATGTATTTCGAGGTTAATGATGTGTCACTTGAAAATAAAATCCACAAGATGAGCCTTTTTGAAATCTAGAAGGGACTAATAAAATTTAGGTTGAATAAGTTCTAAAGTTGTTTAAATTACTAAGAGCAAACTATTTCATATTTTTTGTTCCACAAAAAATAATTTCATAGTGTTGCAATCATTCATCTGGCATTTTTTCATGGTATTGCAAGTTGCTATTTAACTGTACAAGAATAGGCTTAAATGTTGCATTATGATATATCATATGTATATATTAAGATCATATCTTACCATGGATGGTGGTAAAAGCTGAGCGCAATGTATCCTATACTTAGTCCCGAGAGAGATCATTATCCTGGTTACATGGGAAGGCAGCTTTAATACACCTGTTTCCAATAGCTTAGAAAGCAAAGCCATAGCCTTTTCCATATCCTGGCGAGGGAACACAAAATCCCCAGTCAGCCAGACCCTCAGGTATTCAGACTGCAGCTGCTGTAGCTGGTGACAGACATCGGCCAGCAGGCAGCATGACATGACATCTTCAGTTACTAAGGAGTAGAGCAGTCCCAAAAGGAGACACTGTGGACTGTTCAACTCCAGGTCAGAGGCTGTAAAGCCTTGGTAGATGTATGCTCCCGCACCATAACCAGCGCCAGCTAAGATCTTACTAAGAACTGTGTTATGGCACAGCGAGATAACTCGCTCCAGTGACTGATGTTGGATGGGCATAGTTGTAGTAACTAGAAGTATAAAAGGAAAATATTAAAAAATAATCTCCAGAAATAACCAAATATTTATAGGAGGGATCATTAAAAAGGAGCATTTATCAACAATGTAAATCTAAGCCCATCAGATTCCTTCTCCCATTTACTATTTACTTGAACACTGTCTCTTTTTTTAATCTTTTTGTTATTTATTTTGTATAATTCTTACCTCTACAATATTATATTTTATCTTCTATTATTACCAATCAACTACTGTTTTCCTTTATTTTTATGTTTCTCTGAGTGATGGTTGCTACATCCTTTTTTGTTTTTTAAGCCCTGATGGAGACCTGAAATTCAGGTCGAAAATCCAGCACAAATAAATAAGAATTTGATTATTAGTGTTTATTTGTAGACCACACCCCCCGACTTTTTTTAACTTTAATTTCAAACATCCAATCAATATTTCTCGAATATAGCTTTTAGGAGATAAATGGGACATGGCTAAAAACAGATATCAAAGACGATTTATTTTAATTATGAGAGATAGTTGACCGTGGATGATAAATGAGGAGAAGATGGTTGGGGGTGCGGTCAATGAAACACAAATAAGTATGACTAACTTATTTTAATGTGCCGACGTTTCGGCTAGAGTTTCTAGCCTTCTTCAGGGCTAAAAACAAAACAAGAGAACAACCAC